>NC_077227.1:661093730-661393730 GCF_027887165.1 Monodelphis domestica | reverse complement strand
AATAGAGGAGAAGATATTAGAATGATAGTGCCCTGAAGTCCTCCTGGGGAGAGTGGGATTTTAGCTGAGCCCTGGAGGAAACCAGGAAAGCCAAGAGGCAGAGAGGGGAGGGAGAACATTCCATGCCAGTGAAAATGCCCATCTCCGATGGCATGTCCTCTTTGAGAAAGAGCAAGGAGACCAGTGTCTGCCAGAAGGCTTACAGGACCAATGGAGAAGTGTGTGTGTGTGTTCTGGGATGAGATTGGAATGAGGTGATCTGGATTTGAGTCCCAACTATACCACTAACTTGTTGTGTGAGCCAAGGTTCAATTTGATGCCACAAATTTAACAACTACCTGCTTCATGAGCAAAGCACTAGCTCCCTAGGCACTGGTGATTCAAAGACAAAATTAAAACCTTGAAGAAGCTTATATTCTACTGGGAAGGTATATTCAGATATTGCCTATTCATTTGAAGAGGGTTTTCCATACAAGGCTCAATGACTATCTGTCAGAAATGTTGGGAAAGATTCCAACATGGAGTCAGTAGGTGACCTCTAAAGTCAGCTCAAACTCTAAAGTTCTCATCAATCAGATTAAAGAAGATACCAAAAGATGAAATGAAGTCACACTCATTTTTGTGTCTCAGTTCCTTCATCTGTGAAATGGAAATAATTCTGCTTGTCCTATTTCTCTCCTTCAGATAGTATTTTGGTCTTATAAACCAGCAATGATAAAATTATAACCATCTTGAGGGAAGTGTATATCATCTTCTATATTCAATGTGGAGGTGGTTGTTTGTTGTTCATTTGTGTCTGACTCTTTGGACCCCATTTGAGGGGTTTTTGTAAAAGATATTGTAGTAGTTTGCCATTTCCTTCTCTGGCTCATTTTATAGATGAGGTAACTAAGGCAAACAGAATTAAGTGACTTGTTCAAGGCCACACAGCGAGTAGGTATCAGAGGCTAGATTTGAACTCAGGAAGTTGTCTTATCTACTATGTCCACAAGCAAAAGTTTTTCTGGTTATTTTTTTATTGGAAAATTTTATTTAATTGATTTCAAATATTTTCCATGGTTACTTTTATGGTTGTTATTGATGACATAAAATACAAGATGTGAAAATGCTTTAAACAGGCTGTACAATTCACATGTATTGTAGTTCTTTCTAAAGTGTTTTCCACTGAAGATATGAATCAGCAGCATAAAATTTGGTTTCATTAATGCATTTTTCAACCATGATCACTTTCCTATAATTCCCTCATAGAGTGTTTCCCCCACAACATTAAGTTTCAAAAGCAGTAGCTATAAATAAAACCAGCTGATACAGCAATCTTCACACCTCTAGTCTACCAGCTCTCTACCAAAAGGTGGCAAGTATGGATCCACATCAGCCATTTGGAAGTTGTTATCTATGATGACATCTGCTCTGAGTTCTCTTGTCTTTTAGCAGCCAAATGAGCATGGTGACGAGGTGGCCACATTATAAATGCCATCATGTTGTTTTATGCAACCATAGAACAGGGACTTCTTGGCTCAGAGATATGGCAAATTTCAAGGGAATGACAGAAAAGAAATAAACCAGCATGGAGATGTGTTTTGAAGGTGTATGGGGAAATCTGTGTTTCAATTTAGCATTCAAACCCAAAGAAAATCACAAGTCTAGGTGGTGTCCTGACTCACACTTGCAACATTAATTATCCTCTGTGTGTCACTTCAACCTGGACCTCTTGGTTCATTAACTATCCCTCCCACCTTCTGAGGTATGGGTTCCACTCCCCCACCTCCTTCCTTAGAAAGGTAAATAGTTTGAGCCCTTTCATCATATTTGGAAAGCAAGTCTGTCAGGCTTTTGTTCCATAGATGGCAATGATGAAAATGGAGTAATCACTCTAAGAATGGGCCTAGGTATCAGAAATGATGTCAACTACAGATCAAGCCTTCAATATTGTAATATCCCCAAACCTAATCATCCCCCTAGCCCTTAATTATCAGACATTCTGATCAAATGGGGGGGGGGAGGACTTGTACCAAAGGACAAAAACAAAACAAAACAAAACAAAACAGAATTGCATATGAAATCTTCAACTTCTTTATACAGGGTTTTAAAAAAAATATGGAATGAAACATGGTGGTAAATTGGCCTCCGTCCCTCCCTTCTTTCTTTCCTTCCTCCCTCCCTCCCTCCTTCTCTTCCTTTATTCCTCCTTTCTCCCTCCCACCTTCCTTTTCTTCCTTTCTCCCGTCTTCCTCCCTCTCTTCCTCCTTTCCTCCTTCCCTTCTTTCTTCCTTCCTTTCTCCCTTCCTTCCCCTTTTCCTCCCTCCCTCCTTCCCTTCTTTCTTCCTACCTTCCTTTCTCCCTCCTTTCCTCTTTTCCTCCCTCCTTCCCTTCCTTCCTCCCTCCCTCCCTCCTTCTCTTCCTTTATTCCTCCTTTCTCCCTCCCACCTTCCTTTTCTTCCTTTCTCCCGTCTTCCTCCCTCTCTTCCTCCTTTCCTCCTTCCCTTCTTTCTTCCTTCCTTTCTCCCTTCCTTCCCCTTTTCCTCCCTCCCTCCTTCCCTTCTTTCTTCCTACCTTCCTTTCTCCCTCCTTTCCTCTTTTCCTCCCTCCTTCCCTTCCTTCCTCCCTCCCTCCCTCCCTCCCTTCCTTGCTTTTCTCCCTTCCTCCGTCCTTCCCTCCCTCCCTTCTTCCCTTCCTTTCTCCCTTCCTTCCTCCCTCTCTCCCTCCTTCCCTTCTTTCTCCCTCCCTTCCTTTCTCCCTCCCTTCCTCTTTTTCTTCCTCCCTCCTTCCCTTCTTTCTTCCTCCCTTACTTTCTCCCTCCCTTCTTCCCTTCCTTGCCTTCTTTCCATTTTCCATTTCCTTCCTTCTTTTCTTCCCCTTCTTCCTTTCTTTTTTCCCTTCTCTGTCTCCCCACCTCTCCTTTTTCATCTTTTCTTTCTTTCATTACTTCCCACTAAGTCACCCTTGTCCTCATGATCTACTTTCTAAGGTCACTATCCTTGGCAGTAAGATGAATATCTTGCTACACTTCAGAAAGCTGCAGACTTCATTTGGTTTGAAATAGTTCAATAAGTGGGGACACCTATTAGGAAGAAAGGGTGAGATAACCAGGCATAGCAGAAGGAGGACTGGACTTGGAAGCAGGAAATGTGAATTTTACTCTTAGCTTTGTCACAGTCTTTGGGCTTTCCATGTTTCATATTTGCAGAGAGTTTGCACTTCACAGCAAGGTGAGATGACCTATGTCCCAAGCACAGCTATCAAAAGATAGGGCTGAGCCTGGAATCCAGCCATTGTGACTCTCAAGCCCAGCTATTCTTTCTTTTGACCACTCCACTTCCTGGAAAATGAAAGAAAATGACCATATAAGCAGGCCTAGAACTGCAGAAACCTTCATGGGTCTTAAATTGAGAGAGAGAGAGAGAGAGAGAGAGAGAGAGAGAGAGAGAGAGAGAGAGAGAGAGAGAGAGAGAGAGAGAGACAGAGAGAGAGAGAGAGAGAGACAGAGAGAGATTAACCCTTTGAAATCTATGGACCCCATCTCTTTGGTTTTAAATGCATAAAATAGGATTACAAAAGAAATCAATTTTTTTAAGTATGTGGACCTCAGATTAAAGATTTATTCTTTTTTTAAGCCTTATTTTCCACCCTAGAATTAATCCTAGGTATTCGTTCTATGGTAGAAGAAAAGTAAGGGCTAGGCAATGGGTGTTAAGTGACTTGTCCAGGGTCCCACAGCTAGGAAGTATCTGAGGCCCCATTTGAACTGAGGACCTCCAATCCTGGCTCTTTATCCATTGATCCACCTAGTTGCCCTTGATAAGGCTGACTCTTGATCTAGTCTTTACTTTACAGATGAAGAAATAAGGTCAAGGGAGGTTCAGGGACTTCTGAGTCCCCTTCCAGCATGAGCATTCTAGGAGTCAAAGATATGATAGCAGTAGGGTATTCTCCTAGCTTGGTCCGTAATCCTTTTAGAATCACAGACTAAAAGCCAAAAAAGGACCACTGAGGTCATCTAGTCCAACCCTCCATTTTACAAATAAGGAAAACAAGTCCCAAGGAAGCAATTTCAATCTGCCAAAAGCCACATCTGTAGTAAGTGACAGAGTTGGAAGTTGAACCAAGAGACCTCCAGATTCTCTATCTGGTGCTCTGCATTGCCCCTCATCCCTCACCCCCACTGCCTCTCTTCCTCCCTTTCTTTGACCCAAGACATGTTCTAGCCCCTTGGAATGCAGGGCATCAGATCTGTGCCTCAAGAAACCGCAGAATATAGTTCGATTGCAGGGAAGGGTAGGTTACTTCATCTTGCCTCACAGGGCGGGTGTTTAAGTGTTTGCAGTTCCCATTTCAGGGCAGGCAGGGTTCTAATAAAGATTGAGCCAAGGGAAAAGATCTTTATCTAGGGTATTTTCACAAATAAGGGGGGGGGAGGATTAAGAAGGGGTGAATGCAGGAACACCAGCTCTTGCCAGGATGAGAGGGGAGACCTTCTTCTCTAAGCACCAGGAACAGCCCCAAAATAAATATTCAACCAATATTGACCTTAGCAAATATCTCTATAGCAAAAGGCAAGAAAGGCCTGAAAGGGCCTATGATTAAAAACAAGCTCTAAAGCAGAGGGTGCCCAGATGCCAGGAGAGCTATTCTGGGCCTGCCTCCCACTACCAGCCCAGGACACACACTTTCTAAAGGTGTTATCAGATCTGGGCTTCTGCCCATCCCACAGCAGTGGTGTGGCCTGTTGGGGTCTGATGTATGACGCACATGGATCCCTGTGGCAAGCTGAAGCATGGCATTGCCCAGGGCTGATGACTCTGATTGGTAGATATCAATGAAAGGTGATGCCGAGTCATCTTCAGCATCCCTCCCCCTGCCTTTTTTTTTCCCTTCTCCCTATCCACACTTCACTTGCTCCTTCCCTAGTGTCTAGGGAAAAGCAGGTTCATGTGGAGAACTGACATGAGTACTACCAACTTTCCTAGTAACAATCCAGGGGACAGCTGGGTGACTCAGTAGATTGAGAGCCAGGTCCAGTGATGGGAGGTCCTGGGTTCAAATTTGATCTCAGAAACATCCTAGCTGCATGACCCTGGGTAAGGCATTTGACCCCTCATTGCATAGCCCTTACCCTTCTTCTGCCTTGGAACCAATACACAGTAATGATTCTAAGACAGAAGGTAAGAATTTTAACTCTAAAAAATTATGACAATCCATGCTTCTGAAAGTACTTTGAAGTCTTTTGTCTCATTTGGTCCTTATGCTCCAGGGGCAAAGGGAATATACCTGGGTATGTGGGACGTTGATATTATGTCACTGAGTTGCTGTGCCTGGTATTAATAAAAATCCTCTCCCCATTCTAAGTTTTAGGGTTTCATTGTTGTTTGGGGACCAAATTGTCCAGCTAATTGATATTCCTTACAGCTTAGGGGGTGCAGTGGGTAGCAAACCAGTCCGGGAATGAGAAAGATTCACCTTTCTGGGTTCAAAAGTGGCTTTAGACACTTATTAGCTATGTGACCCTGGGCAAGTCACTTTACTCCCTTTTCTTCAGTTCCTCATCTTTTAAAATGGGCTGGAGAAGGAAATGGCAAACCACTCTAGTATCTTTGCTAAGAAAATCCCAAATGAGGTCCTGAGGAATCAGATATCACTGAAAAATAACTAAACAAAAATTGCTTTGTAGATACAGGTTTAGGCTATTCCCAAAACAAGTTTTTGTTGTGGTGGTCCTGTTTAATTTAAAGATACTGAATTAATCTCATCAAGCATGAATACCCATAATTGGCCTTTGAGTATATGGATGGCAACCTTTCGAGACAGGCAGTTCGACCAGAAGACAGTTATGTCCTAGGACTAGCTATGGAAAGAAATTCCTAAGTACTTTCAATATGAGGAAAACTTCAAAAAAGCTTTGCTTTGCTGCCTTGAACACCCTCCTCTCTCCCTTATTTCATATCTTCTTCCCTCCCTTCTTTCTGTCCTTTCTCCCACTTTTCATCCTTACTTTCCTTCCTTCTTTTCCTCTTCCCTTCCTCCATCCCTCCTTCCCTTCTTGACACTTTCCCTCCATCCCATCCTTCTTTCATATGTTCCTTCTTCCCTCCCTCCATCCCTCCTTCCCTTCTTGATTCCCTCCTTTCTTTCATATATTCCTTCCTTTCTTTCTCTCTCCCTGCTTTCTATCCTTTCTTCCTGATTTCTGTTAAGGAGAAAAAAATTTTTTGGTGGTACCCAACACCTTTTTTAAATTTTTTTAATGGAACATAAGGGAGAATGTTTCTTATAAAACTCCAATAATCCTCTGAGGTAGGCATTACCTAAAATTGATTTTCCAATCTTTGCCCTGAAAATTTGTATAGAAATTCACATCACTAGTTCTCAAAATTACCAACATGTTCTGAAAAGGTATAGCATCTGTGATCCAAAAATCAACTTTCTGTGAGACTTGTAGAGTTAGATCTACTCACACAGACCACTTTGGGGGATGGTGGGAGCTCTAGCTTTATTCCATCATGCAATGGGATATTGGCAGGGTAGGAAGTTGAATTTAGTCAATAACAGGTTGTGTAACCAAATACTATTGTTTTTCCAAAATACTTTAAAATAAATTTTAGGGCCCTCCCTTTTTAAATAAAGCAGTTATTTTAGGGGAAAATAGGTAAGTCTTAGCAAACAACTGGTGACTAAGAGAATTCAGCTGTTTTCTCCCCAGAATTCCTGTTGGTGGATAGACTTCTATCAAGTTCTTTTAGAGGTATTTGTTTAGGGAATATGGCTTAGTGATACTAGGTGACACCACAAAGACAAGAGAAAGAAATACACATCCCTCATTTTGTATCCATTTATCAGTTAAATCTTAAAAGACTGATGAGGCACAAGTGGCTCTAAAACGGAGGGGTAGAAGGAACAGCATTAAGAAAAAATTAGGGTTCAAAAAAGTGATGAAATAGTAAGCAAGTTTCCATTTTCAGGTGAATTACATACACCCCAGGGACAGTAAAAGAATTTGAAGGTGTGAACCCAATACTACTGTCAACAACTTTAGAAAAAGCATGGAGAATAGGCAGGATGTCAGAACACTGGAAAGGGCAAAGGTCTTCCCATTTTTCAGAAAGAGGCAAAGGCTGAACTCAAGAAACTACAGGAAGTTTGACATTAATCTTCAGTTAAGTCAAGTAAACAAGCACTCATTAAGAAACTACTGTTCACCAAGCACTTTGCTAAGCACTGAAGATGAAAAAAAGAGGCAAAAAAAGTCCCTGTTCTCAAGTCCCTTGAAAAATTCTGGAAGAGAATTTCTTCTGTTTTATTATTAAGCAGATGGTTTTTGAGCACTTAAAAAGGAAATCGCTGATCATTCTCAGGCAGCCTAGGTTCACTTAGACCAAGCCATACCAAACTAGCTTAATTTTACTGTTTAATGGAATTCCTAGCCTGTTAGGTAAAGTATCCTATAATTTCAGCAGGGCATTTTAAAAGCCTCTCTTCATATCCTGCTGGGCAAGATGTAAAATATGGCTTCAGATCATAGTGGAATGTGGTCAATCAATAATTCATTGAACAACCAGATCAGAAGTTTATTGATTGATGGATTGATATCAATATGAAGGAAGGCTTAATGGTATGCCATAGACCTGTCATTGGTATTATCCAGTTTAACTTGTCTAATGTGTATTTGAATACATACATACGAGAAGGAATGTTAATAAACGTTGCAGATGACAGGAAGCAGAGAGCACTGCAACAACAGATGTCATACTCAAGATTAAAAGTGATCATGGCAGGCTTGGATATGAAATTTAATGAGTAGGCACATAAAGCTTTGCATTTAGTTTCCAAAAATCCACCTAAACAACTACAGCAAAGGACAGAAGTGATTTGATAAAAGAGTTTTAGTTTATTGCAATAAAAACTAATTATATGACCCAGTTGCTCTGCAAGTGAATACAGACATACTTCAAAGATTTCTTGGTTCAGGTTCTTTCTCCACCAATATAGATAATAGCTATTCTACATGGAGCCATAACCAGGAACTTGAGCATCTCGGGCAAATTCAGTCAAGAGTCTGTCCTGTATAGGGAAAGTGTTTTATTTTATTAAAACAAATGTTTTATTGATGCCTTTCATCTCTATGTCACAGTCATTTCCCTTCCCTAGATTTTATCCTGATTCCCCTTTCTTGTCTCCAAACACAACCAAGAAAAATATCTCATATATTAAACATATTTGATAATACATGCAATATTCTGTCCTGATAAATCCTCTCCTCTCTGCCCCAGAGAAAGAGGTATATTTTTTCTTGTCTGTTCTTTGACACTTTTGTCTGTTTTTTGGTAGTTTGAGTTCCTTTAGTATTTTTTATATTTGAATTGTTGTAATATGTAATCATTGTGTATATTATTTTCTTGGTGCTGCTTATTTCATTGTATCAGTTGGCAGTCTTTCTATATTTCTTTGAATTCCTAATATGTCAGTACTTACTGTACTATAACATTCATTACTAAATTAAATGATATTTGTAAAGCACTCTGCACAATGCTTGACAGATAGTAGTTCCTTAATAAAATACCTCCCTTCCCCTTCCCATTATATTTATTACACCATATTGGGGTTTTTATTTTTGTTTATTTGTTTTTAGCTATTCCTACATGCCTGACACATAATAGTTTCTTAATAAAGTACCTCTCTTCCCTTTGTCATTATATTTATTATACCATAGAGGTTTTGTTTATTGGTTTGTTTTGGATTTGTTGTTTATTTTATCTATTTAGCAGACAATTGAGCATCCACTTCTTTTTCAGTTCTACACTAGAACAAAGAGAGCAGCTTTAAATATTTTGGTAGGTCTTATACCCAGTAATGGAATCACTGGGATAAAGAATTAGTTAATCACTTTTTTTTTTGCCTAATTCTAGTTTGACATGTATAATGATTGACCACTTCCTATCATGAAATATCTCAGTGTGCCTGTCTTCCCACAGTCCCTCCAACATTTGTTGCTCCCATCTTTTATCATCTTACCAGCTTTCACAATGGAAAGCAGCATGATAGAGTTGTTTTAATTTTCATTTTTATATCATAATTCATATAATTAACGATTTAGAGCATATTTTGATGTGCTCATGTATAGCTTATTTATTATTTATGTATATTAATGTTAATTTTTCTTTTAAAACTGTTCATTCTCTCTTAAGGATATTTCAGATTTTCCCTATATGTTTTAGTTTATGTTTATATCAAAATTTTATTGATATTTGACTCAAATATTTTTCTACTCTGCCATTTCTCTTTAATTTTTGTCTTCATTGATTTCTGTTATGCAAAGGCTTTTGTTTTGTGTAGTTGATTTTATCTATATGATAACCTTTATCCTTTGGTTAAGAATTCTGGGAAAATATTCAAACTGAGAACAAATTGTGACCTGTGGATAACTAGAGAAAAGTAAATGCATTATTACACCACATGAGCTATGGTTTTGAGTGAATACAGATCCCCAGAATACCTTGTGACTATCATAGACATTCTGGGAGTCTCACATGCAAGCAAGAGATGTTCTATATACAAAATATTGTCTTAGTTCTCACCCACTCATATCCAACCCTTACAAATCCCCAGTGATCTGAACTGAATTTGCTTCAGGTGTTTAAATTCCTAGTTGTGGCCCTATGTAGAGAGATTATGATCCACTTTGGTAGAGAAAGTATTTGAACCAAAAAAAAAAAAATCACAAATCTTTGAAGTATGTCTGTACTCATTTTAGTAGCAGTCATTCCACATTGTTTGATTATATCGCAATTAATTAAAACTCTTTTGTCAAGTCATTTCTTCCCCTCTGGTCTCTAGTCATCCAGATGATAGCTCTTTGGGCCATAAATTTAAGCCTGTTATGGACCTTAGAGACATCTAATCCGACCTCATTCTTTTATAGATGAGGTAACTGAGGACTAAAGATGGTAAGTGACTTGCCCAAGATCACACAAGTGGTATAGAATAGGAAGGATTTGAACTCAGACTCTCTCATTCCAAAGTCTGACATTTCTAATTCAAAGCAAATCGATTTAATGTAGTATAATAAAAAGTCACAATAAGCCATCCCTGACACCACTCTCCAGAAGAAGCTGGGGCACATTCTCCCATAAATGCACACACCATCAGCAAGGAAAATATGCATATGCAGGGGTTGGACATGAGGGTGTCTGTCACTTATAAGGAACACTAATGAACAAAGCACATTGTAAGCTAGCATTTATATAGAACTTTCAGTTTACAAAGTGCTATATAAGGCATTTCCCAAATTCTCTTTGGCTTTGCCTACAACTGAATTTGAATCAGAACAAAAGGTAAGCTAAGGAAGCAAAGTCACTGCTCTTGACCTGCCTAGTTCACATTATGACCTTTATTTTGTGTATCTGTCAAGAGCAAAACCCTTAATGCTATTGTGATTTAGTGGCTGGAGTCCCTGACTTGGGGTCTGAAAGACGTGGAAATGCTGAAATCCTGTCTCAGTCTCTGAAGAAGTCACTTAAAATTTCAAAGCCCCAGAATTCTCATGTCTAAAATGGTAGGCGCTAGACGTATGCTCTCTAAGGTCCTTCCAACTCCAAATCTGAGTGGTTTTCTTTCAGTGCTATAGTATGGCCAACAAAAATTCTTGCTGCCTTCCTACATATAGACCAGATAGCCATCTTTGGAGCATATTGTAAAAAAGGTTTCCTGTGTTGGATCAAGATTTTCCAAATCTAACATTCTAAAATTCTACTACAGAAGTTTACAAATAAGAAAACTTGACCTCTGTTCTTACGTAATCCGTGGCCTGTTAGGGAAACAAAATATAGGTTTGAGGAATAATTAGAGTACAATTCAGACCCAAATCATGTGGTCCAAATTTGAAGTGTTTTAGAGCTTCCAAAAAGGCTGGGAATCCTTTCCAGAGGAAGCAAGACTTGAGCATGGCTGTGATTGATAGGGAGACTTTGGATGGGCAGAGGGACAAGGGGATATAATTTTTGAGAGAGGGAGTAGCATGAGTGAAGACTGGAGAAGGAAGACATTGGAGATATGAGAAGCAATAAGGAAACAACTCTGATTAGACAAGCTGCTCTGTGCAGGAGAATAGTGGGAAAGATTGGTTTGGGACCAGATGATAGTGAATCTTGGAAGCCAAGCAAGAATTTGGAATTGATTCAATGGGCAATAACTTGGAGCCATGGTAGGTTCTTGAACAGAGGAGCAGCATGACAAAAAATATTATTTTAAGGAGATTAGCATTGTAGTACTGTATTTGGATGCATTCTTCAAAGCAAAGAATGCAAAGTAAAGTACAAATGAAGTTAAACAAAATATTAAGAGATTGAGGATTTCCTCAAAAAGTTCCTGGAGTAAATAAGAATTAACTACAAAATGTTTTATTCTTCCTTAATTGTTTCAAAAGAAAGAAAAAGCTTTCTGAAATTCATTTTCTTGCCTTAGTAAGGTCCTTACTGAATAAGAATCTTCCTGAGGCCCAAGGCCATCATCCTCATAGCTCATTTTCAGAGAACACTTTACAATTCATAAAGGATGCAGTGAGGCAGGGATTACAAGTAGTTGTCAGAGGAGCAAACTGAAGCTCAAGGCTGTCAATGGACTTGGCTCAGGTAGTTCCTTGACTAGCAAGTGTCAGAGTCATCATACAACCTGTCAGACACAAGCTGCCTGACTCTGTTTGTGCAGACCTGGATAAGGAAGTAGAGAAGGGGTAGAAACTCATCTGGGGATGAGCTGGACTCAGGATTCTTAAATAATTCCCCACCACCAGTTTGGTTCCTTCTGCCATTTTCCCTCCTTGGGTACCTGGAAATCATCTCTATTTTATTTATCTATTTATATCATCCAAGTACAAAATGCCATTTATTTCAGACCTAAGAAATTTAGTGCCTAAACCATCTCCACTTGCCACAAACAATTTAAAGTAACTCTTCTTTGCTTTCTAGTAAGGAATGTCCCAGATCCTGTATAATTCTCCAAATTTATAGAGCTATTCTTTGGTTGAAGTTCCCTCCAAAAGAGAACCCACAAGGGTGCTGGAGTGTTAGTCCCATTTCTCTTCCTCCTCTCAAAACTTGCATATCTGTTCCTTCAAGATAACTCAAAAACTCCCTTCTATAGAAGACCTTTCCCAGTTTTCTTAGCCTTTAGAGCCTTCCCTTTAAAACAAAACAAAACAAAACAAAAAACAAACAGAAAAAACCTTACCTTCCATTGTGGAAGCAATCCTAAGTATTGGTTCCAAGGCAGAGAAGTGTTAAGGGCTAGGAAACTGAGGTTAGGTGACTTGTCCAAGGTCACACAGTTAAGCTATATCCAAAGCCAATTTTGAACTCAGAACCTCCAGTGTCTAGGCTTGCTTTCTATCTACTGAGTCACTCAAGTTTCCCATAGAGCCTTCCCTTTAAAAGCTTGCCTTCCATTTACTCTATATCTCTTCTATGTACTTACTATTGATATGTTGTCTCCCCTATTGGAATATAGGCTTATTGAGGGCAGAGAGTCTTCTTGCCTTTCTTTGTGCCTACTACATAGAAAGTCCTTAACAAATGCTTGTTGATTTACTGATTATTCTAACTCATAATGGTAGAAAAGGAAGGCCCAGATTTGCAACAAGGCCTTCTCCTATTTTGTCTTTCCAGTACTGAAGCCTCCTCTTTTCTCTGGAATTCTTGGCTCAAACACTCTAGTAGAGAGCCCCTTCTTTGAGGTTCCTGTTAGATAGGGTTCTCATTAGTTAAACTTGGACTTTTTTCTTTTCAGAATATTTTGTAAAGATCTCAGAAGAAAATGAAGCTTAGAAGTGAGGATTGGAGTTTAAAGAAGAAAGGATACAGAAGTTGATTATTCAGATGAATAATAATTTAATTCAACAAGTAATTTATTAAATGAATGCTGTATTACTACTGGCCATGTGCTAAGTACTTTAGGAGATACAATAAATATAGAATTTGGTCTTTCTTGTTCTCAAAGAATATTGAGTCTATTTGAGGAAAAAGTATCAGCACATGATTGGTGATTGCCTTGGCTGGTCCACTCTTTATTTTGTGACTTAACCATCCCTTCCCTGTAGCCCACTCCAACTCCCTTCCTCTCTACTCCCAGATGTCAATGACCTTAGAAAGGATTCTCTATGGCCTTCTCTATGGCCCAACCCACCATACCAGTAAGCAAATTGTTGCTCCCTGGCCACCATTTTCCTATGTGTATTATCTTCTTTTATTAGAACGTAAGCACAGTCTTTGCTTTTGTTTCTGTATACTCAGCACATAGTAAAATGCTTTTTCATTCATCCATTCATTTTTTCATTCATCCTAAAGCCTTAAGTTCTGAATCGAGTTATTAAATTTGCCACTAGAGTTTGGAGAAAGGCTACAGTTGTAAGGAAAGGCTTCATGAAGGAGATGATTGATTTGGGTCTTGAAGGATGAGTGTGATAGCAAGTGCATGAAAGCCACTGCTTCTCCTCACCCTCAGTCTTTTTCTCGCCAGTGTAAAAGGAGACTAGCTAGCTCTGAAGAGGGATTAATCATTCTTTCTGGCCACAGTCTTTAGTTTCTTCAGGTCTACACAGCACCAAAGCTACTGGTTGAACTTCCATCCAGGAAAACCAGTGCTCATTCAGAACTATTCAGACTATATTTCAATCATAAGCTGTCTTTTCTAGAGAGTTATTATCACTTTTAGGGCAAGACATTTCCAAGATTCTCTCTGACTTCACATGCATATGACTTTGAGTCAGAACAAAAAGTAAGCCAAGAAGGCATGGTCATTCTGTTACCTCACCAACAAGAGGTGAGCACAACAGCAAGGATGGGCAAAAATGACTGTTTTCAATAAATTCACTGTCCCTTTTTTTGACCACTGAAGTTGAAGCATTTTCCCTTTTCTTTTGATCTCATTATATCCCCGGTGAGTAGAAAACATGAACAGAAAACCCACTAGCCTTTAAAAGCTTGTGATTGTGATTTAAATATGGGGGAGGGGGTTCTGAACAAAGACTGGGTGGCAAGTCAATCAACCTTAATGAAATGTAGAAGTAAAGAAATTCAAGGTTGCAGGGTTGGGGGAAAGTAAAAGGAGAATTCTGGGTAACTAGAAAAGGCATGATTTTCAAAACATGGACATCCTGTGCATGCAGAGTGATGACTGGTCAATCTCAGTAGGTCTGTTTCATGCTCTGTTTCTCACAATGATCAACGATGTTTGATGAATGGGTTCTCTATCTTAGTGGTTTGTTTATAATCTCTGCTCCCTAAAGAACATTAGAATTATCTTCCCCTTATCCTTGCTTATTAGCCCCAGAATCCTGTCTTTTCCAAGGGAATTAAAAAGACTTTCTGAGACAGTGTGGTCATCCTCCCTGATTCAGCCTCCAAGGTTAGCGACATGTCTCCCCAGGAATCCTTTATGGTCCTTCATCCTATCTACTCTCTAGGAATTTATCTAAATTTTTTTCTAATTTATTTATGTTTCAAACTGGCATTGCCTCTCTAAAAAAGCCTTTCACTTATCCTAAACTTAACCTTTTTTTTAACCCCTCAGAGTAACTTCTAAAGTTACTGAGAGGGGTAAAAAATAGGAGCTCCCATTGTTTTTATTGTCTGTTGATTACTGGAGAGAAAATTGCCTTGGTAGAATAAAATCTGGCCTACAAGACTTACCTCCAACAAGGTATCTTTCATGAATGTCTTAGGATCCAACAAGGAAAGGCAAAAATAAACCATATTCAATAAATATCCTGTCCCAACATAGTCAATCATTCATTAATTAATTACTTTTAGCATTAATTAAATTAGCTAAATACTTTAATTAAAGGCACTGTACTAATGACCAAGGAAGCAAAGAAAGACAAAAACATGGTTCCCTACCTTCAAGAGTTCACATCCAGATTCCTTGTTAGCTTCAACCAGAAATATCTTTGCTAAAAGATCCTTTAGTTATCAGTGTCAAGCCAGTCATAAAACAGGGAAATCAATATGTGCCAGAAATGTTCATTAAGGCCATAGAGGGTGTCCTGTGAGTCCAAATGTAAGAAGAAATCCCCATGGGTAGTTCTTCATATTCTCCTGTTTGCTAATGATGCCATTGTGCTGATTACAATGAACCCCAGCACACTAGAAAGTCTACTTAATGAAATCAATCTATCAATCAGTCAATCAGTCAATCAGCATTTATAAGTAACTACTGTGTGTAAAACAAAGCAATTGGTGCTAGAGATACAAAAACAAAAATGAAATAATTCCTGCTCTCAGAGAATTTAGGCTCATTGAATCTGGCCTCATACACTACCTAGTTGTGTGACCCTGGGCAAGTCACTTAATCCTCATTGCCTAGCCCTTGCTGCTCTTCTGCCTTGAACCAGAAAGTAAAAACTCAAAAAAAATTTTTTTTAATTAAAAATTTTAAAAAATCTTAGGTTCAATCTGTTGTTGGAGAAGTCCAAACATGGAGCATCCCCAAAGTCTGAGTATACTTTTAAGTTTAACAGATGAAAACTGGTGAAAGATTAAAACTGCAATAAGACTTTGGTAGGAAGGAATGAAAATGCTTTTTAAGGGCTTTAAAAATTGGCTAAGGTAGAGGGAGAAATGAAGCCATTCTGAGTTTAGTGAACAGAATAGGTATAGGTGGGAAAGTGTGCTAGTAACAGTTCCCAAATTCATGACATTTCCCTTTGTGCATTCTTCAATTCCAAAAACAAAGCCTAAGTTCATTGTCGTGCTTAACAATTTGACAGTAGGTGTTTCCATTTTTACGTGTTGATGAAACTTGGCTCTTGAACCTCAGATGAATGAGTTGTGAAATTCTAGTGTACTTCTGGATATTAAAGCATGGTTTCCTTTCCTAATGGCCTATAACCAAGGCATAACCTGTTTGACTAAACAGTGAGTGCAAACAGAACATTACTAAACGTTTGCTAATGTTCTTCCCACTCAACCTCTATTAACAGCCAGTTTTGTAGGCATCCAGAAATGACAAAGGCCTGGGAATGGAAAGTGAAGATACGAAGTTTGTAGAGAAGGCTAGTCTATGGATATAAAAAAAAAGTAAATGGGTTTGTCTTTGGCAACCTTCCACTTCTGTTTCTGCATTCCTTCCTACCTTCTTCTTCCTGCCACCTAATTAACTCTGGACCCTCTGGGTGCCCATTTCCTTATTCATTCACTTAGACACAGAGGAAAAAGCAATGAACTTGAAATCATGAAATGTTAAGTTCAAAGTCATACTTAGACCTGTGCTGTATGAGCCTAAGCAAATCACTTAACCACCACCTGCTTCATTTTCCTCATCTGTAAAATGGGAATAGCAATAGCACTTTCCTTCCAGGGTTATGGTAAGGATAAAATGGGCTACATAAAGTGTTCTGCAAACTTTAAAACACCATATGAATACTAGCTATTATGATTATTATTATCATTTAGCCAATATTAATCACTAGTTAATCAATTAATCAACATTAATAAAGTATGTAAAGTATTATGCTAATAAGTAGTGAGAATACAATGATTTTTCAAAATGATAACTTCCTGCTATCAAAGAATTTATATCCTACCATTAGGAAGATGGCACACTCAGAGATAATTATGAAGTAGACAGTCATGAGAGCAAAGAGGAGACCTAGAATGGTTTTGAAAAAGTAGAGGATGCTTTCACTTACTTGTCAATACTGCCTTGTGTTTTGAGCTCTCTTTTCATTTATATGTGCTATATTTCCATAAAAAGGCTTTGCTTTCTGAGGGTAGGGTTTATGAATAATGCCTCTGTGAAACTCCTATACTACCTAGAATCAGGGAGTCAGCATTAGAGAAAATGGAAACGATCATCTTTCTGGGTCCTCTCCTTTTCTACTTCCCCGCTCTCCCTTATAACACAGTTACTTGTTTACATGTCTTCTGTATAGTGCCCATCTAGTACAGACCCAAATTACCCCAAAACTTATGGTCCTGAAACCAAAGGGTATTATTCTTTGCAGATGCAGTGCTCATACTTCACCCGCCTTAGACTGAGAAGGCACATCTTGTTAAAGATCCTCAGAGATTCCCCACCTTTTTCTCTATCACTTAGCCCCAAATGTATACTAGAGTAGGCATGTTATTTGTTATATATAGTGGAAAGCCTTCGTGCAATTATTTATGTCCTTTTCCTCTTATTCTTAGAGATGGAGAAGAACTAGTAATAAATATTAGCTTTTAACACACATACACAATAACACACTCTTTGGGTTTTAAGAATTAAAATGTTCCCTCTTCATAGCAGTTCCATAAGGCAAGTAGTACAAGTATGACTATCTCCATGGTACAGGTAAGGAAACTGAATCTTTGAAGAGGAGTCATTTGCCCAAAATCTTATGGTTAGTAAGTATCTTAGGTGGGAATTGAACTATGTCTTTCTATTTGAGGTCCTGAGGTCTTGCCACTGCCAAATGACTGCTTAGCATCTGATATGATAGTCCTTCTTATATTTCTTATATTTTTGCCTCCAGAAATTTCTATTTTTAAAGCTAAAATACAGCCTTTTCTCATACATTTGTTTGGGGCATAGTGGATAGAGACAGGAGTCAGGAAGACCTGAGTTCACATTTGGCCTCAGACACTTACTAGCTGTATAACCCTATGGCAAATCACTTAGCCCTATTTGCCTCTGTTTCCCCATCTACAGAAATTAGCTAAAAAAAGAGTATATCAAACCACTCTAGTATTTTTGCCAGAAAACTCCAAATAGGGTCATAAAGAGTAGGACATGACTGAGATAACTGAATGACAGTAATGCATATTTACCAGACATTTACTTGCCTTTTTTTCTTGTCTGACTACTCTTTCAACTGACTAGTCCTTAAAAGCTAGGAAAATAATTTCATCTACTCCATGTTATCTCCCCAAGGCTACTTACTTTGTCTTTTGTTTTAAAAAAAAATGTATGTCCATTTTTTTGAACAAGCTCCTGGCCAGCTTGCTTTCTTTCTGACTCATAGATCTTTCTTTCTTTTTTTTCTTTCTCTGTAGTAATTGCATAGCATTGCATAGCCCTTCCCCTCCTTGTGTTGGTATGAAATCTTGCCTTGAACTTGTGGCTGAATTTAGCATGGTCACTTTCTGATTTATTCCCTGGCATTCCAAAGGGAATTCTGATCTATCTACATCCAATCCAAACCACTGATCTTTGTACACCACCAGTTGATGAAAGTACTATGTGCTAGATACCATAAAAATATACTATTTAGCCTGGATTATAATTCTTTGCCCTAGCATCCAAAGTCCCCCACATTCTGGCCTCAACTTCTTCATTCATGCATGTATATAAGCATTACAAGCATTCATTCATTCATTCAGAAGGTAAGTTCTCATTATGGGCAGAGTGCTGAGTTTAAAAAAAGAGATGATACAAAGACCTCATGAAGCTTACAACCTACCTTTCTAAACTCCCACAGACCTATCCCCTCCACCTTTTGGTCCATCTAGATTGGTCTCCTCATTGTCTCCAGCAACCAACCTTAACATCCCTTCCTATGTTTTGTGGTCTTTTGTCCCCCTAGAATGTCATTGTATCCTCTAAAAAACAGCTCATAATAAGGAAAAAGCCTTGTATAAAAATATTCATAGCTCTGCTCTTTGTGGTGACAAAAAAATTGGGAAATGAGTGGGTGTCTATCAATTGGGTAATGGCTGAATAAATTGTGGTATATGATAGTGATGGTGTTATTATTGAGCTGAAAGGAATAATGAACTGGAGGAATTCCATGTGAACTGGAATGACCTTCAGGAATTGATACAGAGTGAAAGAAGCAGAACCAAGAGAACAATGAATACAGAAACTGATACACTGTGGCACAATCAAAAGAAATAGCTCAAGTCCCACCGTTATAGAAGGGACCTGGAGTCAACTCAGGAATGCCAATTGTTTAATTTATATCTTGGAAAGTAGCAAATGCTACAAATAGGGGCTTATTTGTTTTTTTTTTTAGTTTTGTGGCTGGTCTAGACTTAAGATAGGGATGGGAAAATGTTAAGAATGTGGTTAAAGGAATGAGTTTGTCCTCAGTGTGTGTATTATATGTACATACACATATGTGTGTATGTATATATATATATATATAAATATTTTAAAATACATACACATTTATCAGTCTCTGTGTACATTCACACACTTACATAATTATTTTTGGGTAATCAGTTGTTAAAATTACCAGTATCCTCTTTGCACCTTCCTCAGGAGACCTTCCCTGCCCTATTTAGCCCACGGTGACTTATCTCATCTCAGAATTCTTATGTTTTGTACTTAACAAGGATACTACTCACCTAGTAATTGGTACCTTTTCTTTCCCAACTGAACCTGTGATTCCATTTTTATGGGGAGCCAGGAAACTGCCTCAGGCCAAAATAACAGTACCCTCTATGTTGGGATGTTAGAAAATAACCTCCTACCCTGAAAGGTTAAAGGTATTTAACCTGGATCACAGACCCAGTGTGTATCTGAGGCAGAACTTGAATCCAGGTCTTACCAACTCTGAGGGCAGCTCACTGACCACTATGTGATGCTGCATCTCATTACCTTCTTGGTAATACTGCCTTATTCTCTGAGACCTCTTTTCGTATATATCTATAGTATCCCTTAAAAAAAAAAACACACACACTTTACTTTCTGTTTTAGAATCTATATTAAGTATCAGTTCCAAGGCAGAAAAGAGATGAAGGCTAGGTAAATGGGGTTAAGTGACTTACCCAGGGTCACATAGCTAGAAAGTATCTGAGACCAGATTTGAACCTGGACCTTCTTCTTCAGTCCTGGCTCTCTATCCACTCAGCCACTCTAACTGGCCCCATTCACTGTATTTTCAATAAGTAAGCTTAACTCTCTGAGGGAAGCAAAGCCCATGAATTCTTTGACATGTCTTCTTTAGCCAGGAAATTAGAGAATGCTAGGAAATTTGGACTCCATTTATCTGGGACCTCTTCTTTTCTAACTCATCCTACTCTCCCTTGTATCATAGTTATCTATTTATATGTTTCTTCCCCTGTTTGATGATAATTTCTTTGACAAAAAGTCTAGATCACATATATCTTTCTATGTCTGTATGCTTTGCACACAGTAGGTACTTAAGAAATAATTTTTGACTCATTGGAGTTTATTGCCCTCAGTTCATAGTTGAGGAAACAAGGGACAAAGAAATATGAAATAATTTGCCCAAAGTCACACAGCTATTTAGTGGCAGAGCCAGGTTAACCCAACTGTCACGATTCTCTGTCCAATACATCAGATATCTTATTTGCCTGGTCTCCCAGGCTAGCAGTGATCCTACAGAACTCTTCCTTTACCCCCCCCCCCCAACCAGGCAATGCAATATCCTTCTAACAAATATGTGATGTCTCCACTACATGATTATCCCAGTCTCATCCATTCCCCACTGTCTGATGAGAATGCTCTATTGGACCCTTATCCGAATCCTTACCTGGGGCTCACCTGAGGCAGAAAGGGTCTTTAGACCCATAGCCAAGGGCAGTAACTTTATCCATTTGTGCAATGGAAGCTGGGAAGAGGCAGGTCTCCCTCATGGTCAGAAGAGGCAGGAGAGCAGAACATTTCAAAGGAATGAGAGATATGATTCCTGAATAGCTAGAATGTTTGACCTGATCATGTGCCTATCCTTCCCACATTTCAAAGAATGTATAATGTGCTATAGTCCCATTTATCTACTTTTCCATTATTCCTAGTCACTCCTTCCCCTTCCATCTTCTCAACCAGAAACAGATCCAAGTATTTCTTAAAGCCACCCTTCCCATTCACCCCAACTGCTTTCCCTTGTCCCTAGTGCCATCTAAGTGCTATGTCTGGAATGGAGAAGACTCAAGTTAAAAAATGGGCTCAGACAAACAAGTCACTTAATCTCTGCCTCAGTTTCATCAACTGTAAAATGGGAGTAGCATAGGACAGGATAGGAAGGATAAGTGGGACAATATTTGTGAAGGGTTTTGTGAGCCAGGCATCACAGAAAGGGTAGTTGTTATTTTTATTATTATGAATTACCTGAGTAAAGTAGCCTCCAGGGTTGATTACTACTAACTTATGTCCTGCTGTTTGAGCAATTACATCCACTCCTTAGGCAGGAAGGCCAACCCAATCTCAACTTCTCTCCTTTTTTTTTCTCTGCAGAAAACCAAAAGAGATGTCAATAACTTTGATCAAGACTTTACCCGGGAAGAACCAGTCCTCACACTAGTTGATGAAGCAATTGTTAAACAGATCAATCAAGAGGAATTCAAGGGATTCTCCTATTTTGGAGATGAGCTGCTCCCTTAAGAAGCTGTCCCAGTATACATGATTCAGGAGACTGCAGGAAGGATTTCCACAAAAGGCAAATTTCCTGAGATTCAGTAAATTCATGAACTACTTCTGCCAAGAGCCCACATCCCCACTTACAACTCTATTTATTGTATTCCCACTCCCATCTCCCTCAGGTTCAACCTAGCCCAGCCTGGCCCATCTTCTACCTTGTGACCCAAAGGCACTTTTAGGTTCTGTCTCTCCAAGGAACACAAAATCACTTTGTCTTAGAAATTGTAGATGTAACACACTGCCATATTTTTTACCATTTGCAAGCCTGGTTTCACTTCTAGAGATCACTTGTCAAGGATGCAAATTCCGTGCTTTTTACTGACCAGGAAAGAGGGAGGAGGAGAAAGAGGAGGCAGAGAAGAAGAAGAAGATGATGATGACAAGAAGAAGAAAAGAAGAAAAAAGTTCATTATATTTTTGGCAATGGAAAAATGGCAAATCTCACTTCTTGTAACCTTGTATCTCCAGAAAGGAATCATGTTAATTTTTTTAATGTTAATTTGATTTCTCATTAAAATGAATTTGGAATTAGTTGAACATTTGAAAAAAAATCAAAATGGCTAAAGATAGGAAACTCTTAAGAAGCTATTAAAGGGCTAAAATGTAAGGAGAATCAAATTATCCAAAGTCAACACAAAACATTCTAGCTTTAGTAGAGAGGGGTCTTCATAGGGGTTTTCATGTGTTTTCAGACAGATGAACATGCAGCCCTTCATCCAGCTACCCAGATTCTGCCTAAACACATGTGCCATTGGAGCGAGAGTCAAAAACATTAGTGATCTAGGGGAACCTCAGTTCCAAAATGCTATTCCTGGTTTTTGGTCCTCACGACCCTCCATCAACTATTTATATTTATTTTTCACTGCAGTGTGTTACCTTTGCACACTTTTATAAAATCGTAGTACTACTATGTTGTGTCGTGTGTGTGTATGTGTGTGTTTTTAATTAACTATATAAAACTGAATCTTAAACCTCTGCTTTGGGAAGAAGCAGGAGAAAGCAAAACATGGCGGAAGGTCAAGATATGTGAACTGTGACCATGTGGCGGAGTGCAAGCATATGGCGGCATGAAGTGGTAACTCATGGGAAAGCCGCTAAATGAATGTGAAGTTACCTCCTGTAGATACACTAACAGTGTTATGGACTTTGATTTCCAGGTATTCATCCCCTGTGATTTTGTGTACTTAGAGCGCAGAGGTCATTTGATTATCTATTTTACTGATTCCATTGTGCAGCAGACAGAATCCATGCTCAGAATTAGACGTGGATTCCCCAGCTGCCCCTGCCCCCCCCCCCCGTATACCTATACATATATATAAAAAATATATATATAAAAGTATATATATATACATATATATATACTTGTGAGTGGCAAAGTAGCCCCAATAAAGCTTTTTGCCTTTTGTACAGGTGAGATTTTTGTACATAGTGTTTGCTGCAAGGCCTGTGGAATTAATTCATTGAATATAGAGGTATCAACTGCTGCATGTCCAGGCATATTATAAAACTTTAGTCTATGAAAGAATAATTATAATGTCCAGGTGCAATACTCTATATGTGTATTGGTTCAAGTTACTGCCGGAAAGATGGGGATGTGTTTTTCATTTCATTCGTTTTATTTGAAGAGATGTAAACATATATTAAGCTATGCTCGAGCTCCTGTATAGTTTTCTTAAACTCTGCTAGATCATGACCGTGATAGGAAAGGGAGAGGCATGCACCGGGGTGGGTGATGGCGGCAGCAGAGACGAAGCCCACGGCTCCCAAGAGACATTGTCTGCCTGGGTGTCCATGATCGAGTTTGTGTCCTTTTCACATCCGGCTGGTCACAGCTTTTGTGACTATTGATAATGTTCGGTTTGAATTTGTTCTTTTAAAAACTCAGGTGTAATTATTATATATTCTTATGGTGATTTCAAATATTAAATATTATGCTATTATCAGTCTATGTATCTGTTGGCATACAGGTGAAGTAATGGAGCAAACATTAGGCTAATTTAATTTATCTTCAATGACTTTATATCCTAGGGAAAGACTATCTTCTGGCGTTGAGTACAAGCACAGAAACATCTTAATGGTTGCATCATCTCATTTTTCGGACAACATGATAATACTGCCCATAAATTTTCATGTGTCACTACTGCTCTCTTTATTTTTCTTTCCCCACCACATCTAGGTTGGGACATCTACCCAAGAACTGGCCGCCATGTTGAGTGGCCTTGTCCCAGGGGACTAAATAGCTAGGAAGATGCCATTTATTTATAGTCTTCTTCTATTGATAAAATAGCTACAAGGCCTTCCTCCCATATGATTAGAAGTTCTTTTGGGGTGCAGAGGAGAAAGAGTCTACAAAATCCACCCCCATCCCCCCAGCCTCCAATGGACCCTCTCTGCCTTGCAGGGAATTCAGTCCTCATAAACCTTGTGTATACACAAAGCCTCAGACTCTATCTGAGTATTCCACAGCAGAGTTTTCATCCCAACAGTCAATAAATTAATCTCTATTGGATTTCCATTAGCAAGTTTGTCTATTACCTTGAGTGTTTATTATTTTTACTCTTGAAAGAGAGATTTCCTTAAAACGGACACACTGTTACATTTCTGCCTACTCTTTTTCCTATTTTCTAGTGACTATGGGTCACATACACTCTCTCTCTTTCTCTCTTTCATCTCATCTCTCTCTTTTTCCAAGGGAAAACACACACACACACACACACACACACACACACACACACACACACAACCCCACCACCAGAGTTCAGCATGCCTCCAGATAAGAATAGCTGTCTGTCCTCTTACATGCTTTCAATATGGACTTTAAGTGGAAATAATATTTTCCCCAAAGGTAAAAAAAAATCTCTCTCTCTCTGTCTCTCTCTCTCTCTCTCTCTCTCTCTCTCTCAAAAAGGCTCAGAAATTACCTCTTTTTAAATTATGTGCAAAATAGTTCCAGCTAATAGAAAATGTATTCAGTTTTAGGGACTTTTTTTTTTGTATTGTGATGCTTTATTTGTACAGGATTTTCTCTTTTGTGGATGTAATTTGAATTTCTTGCCATTCATTAGTGTTATTTTCATTGTAAACATGACTGTGCCAAATGTACTGTATTCAAAAGGATGTGAATGTGTATGTTTCAGAACCTAATAAATACAACTGATGTTCAATCTTATCACGTAAAGTCTGAGTGAATATGTTTATTCTCTCCCCAAAACCTTCCTAGCTCTCCTCAAAGAAGAAATTATTTTCTGGCATGAATTATTTGACTCCATCTCACTTTCTGAATAGGCTTTTTTGCATTGAGTATTTTCATGAAAAAATAATCCAATTTGCATGACCTCCTTACTATCTGTGATCCCTGATCACAAGAAATTAAACTGAGTCTATACTAGTTTAACATGACTATCTGATGATTCTGTTGGGCAGGAAGCCTAGTTCTATGCTGCATTCCCCTGGAACAGAGGTTCTTAACTTTTTGTGTTTGTTATGGATCCTATGGTAAAGCCTTATGGACTCCCCAGAATAACATTTAGAAACATACACTAACATTTATAGAATTAAAATTTTGTTGGATCAGTGAGTTGTTTTTTAGGCATGTCCAAATCTTTGAGACCCCATTTAGAGTTTTCTTTGCAAAGATACTGGAGCAGTTTGCCATTTCCTCCTCCAGATTATTCTTACAGATGAGGAAACTGAGGCACAAAGGGTTAAAGGACTTGCCCAGGGTCACAGAGTTAGGGAATGTCTAAAGCCATATTTTAATTCAGAAAGATGTCTTCCTGACTTCAGGCCTGGTTCTCTATCCACTGTACAATCTAACTGCCATAAGATTAAAAAAAAAAAAGCCAATTATAGTGAAACACAGTAATCAAAATATTTTTTTTTTAAGTTTGCACACTCCAGGTTAAGGATCTCTAGTCTAGAAGCTACAAGAGAGAACCAATTTCTATACGGTACTTTAAAGTTTCTGAACCACTTTCCATGCAAATATTATTTCCAATTTATAAATGGGAAAACAGGGTAAAAAAAAAAGATGACTTGTCCATAATCACATGGTTAAGAAGTGTCAAAGGTGGAATTTGAAGTTGGGTCCTCCTAACTCTATGTCAAGCCTTCTCTCCACTACATCACATTATATTCTAACATGATAAGGACCTGTGAGATCAGAGATACCTACTTCTAGAGGATTTTGCTCCCTTCATTTTTAACATGCATTCTAGGTCTGCCATCTTGTTATCAGCTAATCCAGATGATGTGATCCAATCTGAAGAGAACTTGAGGTGAAGGGCCATAACTTATTCTCCTTTTGGAACCTCCATAGCACTTAACACCTTGCATAGCACCCAGTGGCTGCTCAATAAATATCTGTTGATAGTGATAATGACAAGGATAACCATCATTGATGAGATCTAATTAGGGATCGGCTGGTGAAAAACAACCAGCTCTCCAAAGAAAGAAATTCATAGCTAACATACTTTTAAGTAAAATCAGCACTGTTAACATTTTATCCCTCACTTTCTGAAGTCTAAACAATCAAAAATGAGTCATGCCCTGACTTTATAGCATTTGCTCATTTCTGAGGTATAAATATTCCTACTGAAAATTTAACAACCAGCTCTCAAGATCTGGCAAGAGTTGACTCTAACATACCCCTGGATCCAACCCAGTATCTGTGCCTTTTTTCCTTCCATCAAAGACCTCTAAAGACCTTTTTGGCTCTGAAGCAACGATCCTATTCCCTTGACTGCCATAACACTGGGCTTTTCCATCCCTTAAAACACAACTTTTCCCA
Organism: Monodelphis domestica; assembly: GCF_027887165.1. Lineage (NCBI taxonomy): Eukaryota > Metazoa > Chordata > Mammalia > Didelphimorphia > Didelphidae > Monodelphis > Monodelphis domestica. Next base: position 661,367,596 of record NC_077227.1, on the reverse strand, counting down.
AAGGGCTGAACAAGGAAGTCCTTTGTGAATGTTGCATTCACCAGATGGTACAGGCAACCAGAACATCATATTCCCTGAATATTGTGAGAATTGGCCAAGATTTTACCCTCCAACAGCCCAAAGTGACAGAGAGACTCAATGTAACATTTCTCGGTACATGTAATCCTTCTCTTTTCGTCTTCACAATTTTTCCAACTGCTTCAAAATGGTGCCCCAAAACTTGGCTCCCTTTTCTCTGCAATTTCTTATTTCTTTCATTGTATGCATTCTTCAGTGAAAGTTGGGAGTTCAAAAAAGTCTTAATTCAATTAAAATATCAGATAAAACTATCGTTATATTATTTATCACTAGAAATTCTACCAAGGCTGACTTGGGATGGCTCTGAGAGTTCATAGGATTAAGAGTTAAATGTGACTTCTCAGATTGCCTGTTCCAATCTTTTCTTTTTATAGGAAATGGAAGAGAGAACAACTTATCTACAATCTTGTAGGACAGCTCAGGTATTTCTGAGCTCAAATCTAATGTTTTAACGCCTGTACCATGCTGTTTCCCAAGAAATATTAGATGAAAAGTGGTGCAGGAGGTAGGGTGCCAGGCTTGGAAATCAGAAAGTCCTGAGTTCAAATTCAAACTTGGATACTTACTAGCTGGGTGGCCTGGGCAAGTCACTACATTATTGTTTACCTATTTTCCTCATCTGTAAAATGGAGATAATAAAAGCACCTACTTCCCAGGTCTGTTATGCCAATCTAATGAGATAAAAATTATATAGTACTTAGCTCAATGCCTAGTATCTAGTAAGCACTATATACTTATCAGCTAGTATGATTATTATTTTATATAGTATTAATATTTAATTAATTTTAGTTATGTATTAATACTACATATAATATTTATGACACATGTTTATATTATATACTGGTATTTATAATCATATAATTTGTAACATATATGATATATAAATATATTATTAATTCAAGGAATAATAGTAATAACTTATACATACATAGTACTTTATGCTTAATAAGGAGAGAATAAAGGACAATCATGTCATATGGGTAGACAAGTGATATTGTACCCATTTTAGTGAAAGCTGAGGCTCAAACAGAGGAAATGACTTGCCTAAGGTTGCATTCCTAATAAGAATAGTAAGCTCCTAGAAGGCAGGAATTATTTTGTTTGGACCTAGCGCAGTCCTCAGTCCATACTAGGTTCTTAATAAATGCTGGGATTAAATTAAATGGAAGTATCAGAGCTGAGATTCAAACCAACCCTCTCTTGTACACAAAGTTAGCATTCTTTCTCCTGATGGAAACATTAAATCATTTTCCTTAGGAAAACTTCATTATCTTTTCATCATTTAACTTTTCTCTCAAGGGGCCTTAAGACCATATCCCCCAGGGTGAATTTCCAGATCTGGCCAGAGCAAGTCATTTTGGAGCATCTTCTGAAACAGGATCCACAAGGGAAATGATTTTCATAGAATCTTAGAACTGGATGGGACCTTGGATATCATCTTGTCAAAGCTGCTCCTCATCTCTGCTGACCGAGACCAATGCAGTTATTTCCTAACCTGACTTAACAATAGAGAAGTGTGATGTCTTCTTGAGACATGAATCCATGATGTGGCAAAGACCAATGAGAGCTACAGGAAGAGCCTGGATGGCTAGAGTGGGGAATTCTTTATCTATTGGTTTATTTTTATAGAATTGGACAAATAGTCACTAAAATACCTTTCAACTTAGAAATTCTGTTATTCTATCACATGGGCCAATGGGGACATGATTGGGGATGTAGATTCTAAGTGATGACCCTAATGCCATTATCAATAATATGGAAATAGGGCTTGATCAATGGCACATGTAAAATCCTGTGGAATTACTCATTGGCTATGGGGAGGGAGTAGGGGAGGAAAAGAACATGATTCACGTAACCATGGAAAAAATATTCTAAATCAATTAAATAAATTTTTTCAATTCTAAAAAATAAGAAATTCTGTTATTCTGCAACTTGTCAAAAGTTATGACTAAGCTCCATTTCTGATGAGTCATGGGCAAAAGATACTGTCAGAAAGGCCCTAGAAAGCACTGCTAGGGATTATTATGAGAAATGGAAATTCCTGGAGGTACGAGTTGGGTTTTCATCTTTGACACAAGATTAAAGATGGGACAGAAAGGCTAGCAGATATTTAAGATGATCGTGTTTAAGCATGGAATTTGGATTTCTGGACCACCACTGAACCTAAAAGAACAATGGACATTGCAAGGTTGGCAAAGGCATATTTGCCTGAAGTGCTATCAATTCTATAAATGAAATGTTCAATAATGAGCTCCTTGAGGGCAAGGAATTTCCACTAGATTTGGAGCTCCGTGAAGGTTGGGACTGTCTTGTGCTTTTTTTTGTATCCTAGCAATTAGCATAATGGCTGACACAGAGGGCCTTAAACATTTTTGATTGATTGTCTCATTGAAAAGGGAGAAAGAAAAGATAAGACTGCCTATTTATGCCAACCAAGCCAAATGCCATATAGAATAGCTACAAATGGAAAAAGTATAGCAGAAATGCCCCTACATTCACAGAAGACAAATTTCAAGAAAAATTGAGTGAAATCAAAACAAAACAGGGCCTCAGGTATATATTCAAATGTGTGAATTGTGAATGATAAGCAGAGGCAAAGTTGGTCATGGATATTATTATTTGGTCACTGAGGTGGTGCAGTGGATAGAATGCTGGGTCTGGAAACAAAAAGACCTGGATTCAAATCCAGCCTCAGATACTTACAAACTGTATGACTCTCGGCAAGTCATTTAATCTTATTTGGCTCAGTTTCCTCTTCAGTAAAATGAGATGGAGAAGGAAATGGCAAATCTCTCCATTATCTTTAACAAGAAAATCGCAAATGGGATCATGAAAAGTTAGAAATGACTGAAAAATTATTAAATAACAACAACAGCAATGACAGGCACCAGGCACCTTGGTTAGTGCTTTGATTCTTACAATAACAATAAGGTAGGTCTATTATTGTCCCCATTTTGCAATGAAGAAAACTAAGAGAAAGAAGTTAAGTGACTTGCCCAGGGACATACTATTTATCTGAAGCGAAATTTGAATTCAGAGTCTTCTTGACCCCAAGACAGTGAAGTGAAGAAGGATAATAGTTATCCTGAACAAGACTCTGGCCATCAAAGAGGAATAATGTAGTTACTGAAGGAGAAATGATAGGAATTTGGGGGGAAGCAAATGCTCCATCTTAAGATGCATAATAATGGAGAAAACAGCCTGACTTTGTCTTCCATGTTCTCTTATTTTGGAAGGAGCAGATTTCACCCTACTCAGAAAAAAGTTAGACATGCTTCCAAGACCTAAAATTTTAAAGGGAAAAAACATTCATGGAAGGGAGGGGAACCACTTAAGGATGAAATTCTGAAGACACAGACAGAAAGGGAGTTGTCTAAAAAAATAATGTGGATGCAATGTGAATTAAATAACTAACTTAGGTTTTTTTTTTTAATATACATGCATGAGATAGAAATAAAGGCAAGTAGAAAAGAATGGATTTTCAAATGTACTGGTCTTCAAATTTCACATTGGTATAGTTCCTCAAGATTTGCAAAGCACTCAAACTCTATCATCTCATTTGTAAGATCAGCATTAGTAACTCTAAAGAACAGAATGAACTGATGTTAACAATAAATGCTGAGCATAGCAAAAAAATTCATCTTTTTATTGTTTCAATTGAAATAAAAGGGATCACAGAAGGACTGGTGCCTACAGGGGGCAGTGAGATTGGGATGATGAACATGGACAAAGGACAGAGGGCAGAAGTGCCCAACTTTGTATTTTTTTAAACTACTTTTCATCTTAGAATCAATATTGGTTCCAAGGGAGAAAAGTAGTAAGGACTGGACAACTGGAGTTAAGTGACTTGTCCAGGATCACACAGGTAGGAAGGGTCTGAGGCCACATTTGAACCCAGGACTCCTTTCTCTAAATCTGATTCTCTATCTGCTGAGTTATCTAGATGCCCTCACAACTTTGTTTTGTTTCTGGGTTTTTTTTTTCCTGTTGAGAAAAATGACCCTTAGGCTATAAAGAAAAGAATAAAACTGGCTAATTTGGAACTGAAATTCAGTATGAGTAAGGACAGCACCAGGCTAACCTGGATGAACTTGCCCGGGTGAACTACATATCAGAATGGTGGATGAAATATTGGTTATGATGGTTGAGCCACTGTCAGGGGTCACAGAAATAGTGTAGAAAACCAAAACAGTGATGACAAAGAACTGGAAATCGAGGCAATGTCCATCAATTGGGGAATGACTGAACAAATTGTGGCAGATGAATGTTATGGAATATTACTGTATCATAAGAAACCATTAGTGGGTTAATTTTTTTAAATTGGAGAAAGGCGTACATGAAGTAATGAAAAGTGAAACAAGTGGAACCAAGAAAACTTACAGCAGCAGAATTAATATTTAAAGAGTAACTTTGTGAATGTCCGCCTCCAGAAAATGAACTGAAAATTAGAAACACAAAAGACACAATCTATATATCCTTATCTTTTTGTCACATGGTGATATCTTCTTTGGGGCAGGAAAGGAAGGTATGGGCTGAGATACCTGGGAATAAATGCTATGAAATAATAAAAACAAAGGTGGGAGGGAGAAAACCAAAAAGGTTGAAGGACTAGAGAAAAGTGAATGATGTCACAATTTTCAAAAAAGAGAAAAGACTGATAACAAAAAGCCTATGAGTTTGAATGATTCCTGGCAAAATTCTAGAATGTTAGTAGAGCAATAGCTAGCAAATGTCTCAAAAAAGAAAATAATAATCTAAAAGAGCTAGTACCATTTGTCCTCACAATTTAGGAAGACAGATGCTATTGTTATTCCCATTTTACAGTTGAGGAAGTCGAGACAGATAAAGGTTAAGTGAATTAGCCAGAGTCATACACAACTAAGAAATGTCTGAGGCTGGATTTAAACTCAGGTGTTCCTGATTCTAGAACAAGTCATTACTTCAGAGCCACCTAGCTGATTCTAAGGTTTTGTCAAACTTCTTACTTGTGTTTTCTTATGACCTCTGGGTATTTTAACCCATCTTGAAGCTGAACTCTCTGGTTTAATGTTGTGTTCTTCAAATAAAATTTGAGGTCCTTAAGAGCACAAATTGTGTTCTTTTTGTGTTTGATACATCAATAACCACTGAGTAAAATGCTTTTTATTCATTCTTTCCTTTCTTATTTCCTTTTCTTTGCTTCCTTTGTTTTTCCTTTATTCCTTCTCACTTCTTTCCTTCCTTCCTTCCTTCCTTTCTTCCTTCCTTTCTTCCTTCCTTTCTTCCTTCCTTCCTTCCTTCCTTCCATAACCTAGGACTCATCCATCACTCTTCATTCTCACTCCATCTCTCATATCTGTTTCCTTCTTTCCACTCACACCACAACCACCCAATTCACCTCACAATTGAACTATTGAAACAGTCTCCCAATTACTCCCTCTGTACCCAGTCTCTTCTCTTTCCAATCTATTCTCCACACACTTGCCAAGTTAATATTCCTAAAGCACCAACAGACCCAATCTTGTCACTCTCCTGATCTGATCAGAAAGCCTTCAATGGTTCCCTTCTTCTTCTAGAATAAAATATGCCCTTTTCTGTTTATCATTTAAAGGCATTTGAACCCCCAATCTGAATGAGGTCTATATTTCCTGACTGATTATACATTTGTACTCCCTCATGTATTCTTTGTTCTAGTGAAATCAGCCTGTTTGTTTTTCCCCATACTTTCCATTATGGTACCTCCTTTCTCCATTCCTTTGAATAGTCTGCCCTTCTGTGATTGGACTATTTACCATCTTCCCCTGAAACTTCCTAACTTCCTTTAAAGCTCAACCCAATTTCTCCTTCTTACAAGCAATCTTTTTCTATGATTTACTCAGTTATTTCTCTCCATTTGCCTAAAAATGACTAAGTGGGTTTTTTGTATTTACTTGGATAAGCAAATAATCAGAGATGATTAGATAGAGAGATAGACAGCCAGATGGATGGATTGATTGATGGAGAGATAGATAGATGGATAAATGGATAGATAGATATAGATGGATGGATAGATATAAACAGGTAGGCAGAAAGTAGGAGACAATTAGACAGATAGGTAGACAGACAGAGACAGGTAGATAGATGGACAGATAGACAGACAGACAGACAGACAGATAGATAAATAAATAGATAGATAGAAAGTCAGATAAGCAGATAGATAGATAGATAGATAGATAGATAGATAGATAGATAGATAGATAGATAGACATTATATTTATTTATTAAGCATCCCTATGTGTCAGGCATGTCCTAAGTCCTAGAAATCCATAGAAAAGAAGACAACATGGTTCTTATAATCAAAGAATATATATTCCCTTTAGGAAAGACAAGATATAAAGGGTGTGCCAGGAATGGGGAGGATGGCTGTGAAACCACTGGAAGTGCTATAATGGCCTTGTCACCCAATTATCTGAATTCATGTGGTTTTTTTGAGGATTTGGAGTTTTGTCTTTGTAAAATCTGGGACAGCTAGATAGCAGTGGACAGGATGCTGTGCCTGGAGTCAAGAAGACTAGTCTTCCTGAGTTCAAGACTTGAACCTACTAGCTGGGTGACCCTGAGCAAGTCACTTAACCCTGTTTGCCTCAATTTCCTTATCTGTTAAATGAGCTAGAGAAAGAAATGGCAAACCACTCCAGTATCTTTGCCAAGAAAACCCCAAATGGGGTCACAAAGAGCCAGGCATGACTGAAAAACAATTGAACAACTACTTTGTAAACTCAGTGCCTTGCATATAGTGGATGCTTAATAAATGCTGGGATTCCAGGCTTTATACCTGAGTTGTATAAGGACTCCCAAACAAAGGAGAGCTAAATTGTGATGGGGCTATTTGGAAAGAAGAGTTCCAAGTAGAAGACACTCCTCCAGGAAGCCAAGCATGGGTGGGGTGCTCAATGAGGACACTTAGGGAGGCAAAGGATCCTAAGATAAGAGGTTGTGAGGGCACAGACAGCAAGAAGAACACATCCCTCAAACAAAGGCCTCTGACTTCACAGCTCAGCCATGGGCCAGCCCTGTGGGCACTCAGTAAATATTTATTGGGTGGCCAAAGGACTGAATACTTAGTCTGTAAACACTCTGCCCCCTGTGTAGCAGCACAATGGTTCATTTTTCTTTGCCCCTACACACTGTCTGCCATCTGTTTCTGAATCCCTGGGCTTCTGTGAGCCCCTTATTGAGAGCTGAGCTAATGTGGTCAGACCTGCTTTCCCCCTACTCAGCACTGCCCTGCCTTGGCTCTGACTGGGCAGTCACCCTCATCTCCCATCAAGTTCCCCAGGAAGCAGCCTGGCCAGAGCTGGAAGGGGGGTATTGGGGGAGGGCATGGGGGGGAGGGGGTTAAGAGAGCCTATTTGTCCCTTCAGGACTTGATATGGCCCTAGACCTGGTTCTAAATTTCCCTTTCACCATTTTCCTTCTGGGTAATCCCAGTCAAATGGATTCCTTGTGAGGAAGCATTTCCTTTGGAATTTTCATTTCCATGTCAAATAGCCTGTTTGGGTGGTGGTTTTTCCTGAAGTGGAACAATGAGAAGAATGAGAGTAGTTGAGAGCAGACTCCAGCCCTGGAGTTGTGGTTAATTTGCTCTTACCAGGGCTGGGAAACACACAAACACACACACTCTCTCTCTGTCTCTTTCTCTGTCTGTCTCTGCCATTCTCTCTCTCCCTCCCTCCTTCCCCCCTTTCTCTCTCTCTCTCTCTCTCTCTCTCTCTCTCTCTCTCTCTCTCTCTCTCTCTCTCTCTCTCTCTCTCTCTCTCTCTCTCTCTCTCTCTCTCTTTCTCTCTCTCTCTCTCTCTCTCTCTCTCTCCCCTCTCTTTGTCTCTGCCTCTGTCTCTGTCTGTCTGTCTGTCTGTATCTCCCTCAATGGAGTAACCCTTAGAGGCTGAGGTGATTGGAAGCAGTTTTGTTCTGAGAGAGACATAGTAGACCCACAAGGTTCTGGGAAATCTGAGGGAAGTGTGGGTAATTTTTCAGTGAATCCTGGTTATTTTGAACCTCTCAGGAGAACTTGGCTTTGTAGGATTTGGCCTCTATTCAAACCAAAGTAATTCAACATGTTTAATTGAACTGGTTTTTTAAAGAACAGGAAAGTTGAAGCTTTTTTCACTAAATATAACAATAATAAAAAATAATTAAATTTTATATTGGAAGAAGGAGATAAGGCTGGTTTGGGAGAATGGGACAGAAAGGAGGAGAAGGGGAAGAGGAAGAGGAAGGAGAGGGGAGGAGAGAGGAATGAGAGAGAAAGAAGGGTAAGAGAAAAAGGGAAGTCAGGGGAGAGAGAGGAGAGGGGAGGAAAGGAAAGAAGAGGAAGAGAGGGGAGACAGGAGGAGGAGAAGGAAGGGAAGGGGAGAGAGGGAGAAGGATAGGGGAGAAGAGAGATGAAAAAGGATGAGAGAGAAGAGAGAGGAGGGAAGAAGAGCAGAGAGAAAGAAGAGGAGAGGAGAGAGAGAAAGAAGGGGAGGAAAAAGGAGAGGAGGAAAAGTGAGGAGAGGAAGGTTCTCTTTAAAATCCCTTACTCAAAACCACCCTATGCAATCAGTAGTATTCACAGAATCCCAGAAGCTCAGAGCTGGAAGTCACCTCAGAGACCCTGCAGAAGGAGAATGCTCTTTACAACACACCCAAGTGGTCATCTGAGTTCTGTTTCTAGATGTCCAGTGAGAGAGGACCCTCAGCCTCCAGAGGCAGGCAAGTCTCTTCATTCTAGGACAGCTTTCCTCATTCCAGAGTTTTCCTAATAGATCTATCTCAGGAACTAAACATAGCAAGTGTACTCCTTCTCTATGGCATTCCCTGCCTCCTGAAGAACTTTTCCTTTTATTTCACAGTAAGGAAACTGAGGCAAAGGGAATTTCTTTTTCTTTTTTTGGAAAATTGTATTTAATTAGTTATTTTTACAATATTTTCCCATGATTACAAGAATCATGTTCTTTCCCTTCCCTCCTCCCAACCCTTCCTGTAGCCAAGGAGCAATTCCACTGGGTTTTACATGTGTCCTTGATCAAGACCTATTTCCATATTATTGATATTTACACTAAGGTGATCATCTAGAGTCTACATCCCCAATCATATGTGAGGGGATTTCTTATTTGTTTGATAGCATATAATTTGTAAATGGATGTAACCATCCCCAAATGAAACAAACCCCATCTTTGCCTCAAGAACTGAAATGTAGCTGGAAAAGGCTAACCTTTATTAAGCACTTACTATGTGCCAAGCACCGCGCTTAGTGCTGGGAAAACAACAAAAGGGAAAAATAGAAAACAAAGTAAAAAATAAAAAAGAATGGAAGGCACCCTCAGGGAGCTATATTCCAGATCATTTGGTAAAGGGAAATTGGGGTGGGGGAACAGAAATCACAACTTGAGTCCCCTATCTCTTACCACACACCCTGTTAAGATAATCAGAGGTTAAATGATTTGCCCAAGGCCATATAATTAAGAAGTGATAATGATAAAGGATAAAAAATTATGGAGCTTTAGAAGGTCGGTGATGACATATAGGAAGCCCAGTCACCTGAAAGACCTAAGAATAATTATTATTAGGGGAAAGCTGGGTGGCTCAGAGGATGAAGAGCCAGGCCTAGAGATGGGAGGTCCTGGGTCCAAATCTGGCCTCAAACAATTCCTGGGTAAGTCTCTTAACCCCCATTGCCTAGCCTTTACTGCTCTTCTACCTTAAAATTTTAGATTGATGCTAAGACAGAAGGAAAGGGTTAAAAAAAACCAAACTATTATTGTTACAGTTCCTATTCATATGTTGCTTTAAGGTTTCCAAAGAGCTTCCATCATTACCTCCCTTGAAGGTATCTATCACAAGTATTACCTGCTTTTATAAATGAGGAAAGTGATGCTCATAGGATGACCAGAATGAGGCTGATCCTGAGCTCTTGATGGTGAGAGGTTCACTGTTTCCTTTAAATTAATTGAATTTTTTTTTAAATGGTGATGGTCAAGAACAAAGCCGAAGAAGGAGACTGAGTCCTGTGTTTTATAGAAAACTTGTATAGAGGAAACTTGACCAATGCAGTTTCATCACCTTCCAATCTTAAGTAGTTGCTGGGAACAACTAAACCAATAAGAGACTTGCCCAAGGTCATCTAACTCAATCAATCAATCAATATTTTTTAAGCACTTAACCAGGCACTATATTTCAACACCATGGAACCAAAAAGATACAAAAGACAGTTCCTGCTCTCCAGGAGCTTAAGAGCTAATGGAGAAGACAATACAAAAATAATATATGACATATACAGGATAAATAAGAAATAATTAACAAAGGGAAGGCACTGAAATTAAGAGGGGTTAGGGAAGATTTCCTGTAGAAGGTGAGATTTTAGTTGGGACCTAAGGGAAGCAGCTTGAGGGGAGAGAGCATCACATGCATCCGGGACAAAGAAAATGTCAGGAACTGAGAGACGGAGGGTGTTACTTATAGAAAAAAGGAATCTGTGGCTCAGTGGTTAAGAACAAAGTCAAGATAACCTGAGTTCAAATACAGCCTCAGATACTTCCAAATTGTGTGGTCTTGGGCAAGGTAGTTAATCTGTCATTGTTGGGTAAAAGGATCCCCTGGAGAAGGAAAGGGTAGACTCCTTTGCCAAGAAAACTCCATGGATAACCATAGTCCATATGGTTAAGAAGAGTCAGACATGACTGTGTTACTGAATAACAAAATCATGGAACAGCCAGAAGACTGGTGTCACTGGATCCAAGAGCAAGTTATAAGAAGTCCAGGATGGGACCAGGTTATGAAGGGCTTTGAACACCAAACAGAAGATTTTGTATTTGATCTTGGAGGTAATAGTGAGTCACTGGGGTTTATTGGGAAAGGAGAGGAGAATTGACACGATCAACTGGAGCTTTAGGAAAATTCTTCTGGAGATTGGAGATTCTAATCCATGGGTAAAGACTTGAGATAGGCAGACCCACCAACAGACTATTGCAATAATCCAGGAGCAAGGTGATAAGGACCTGCACAAGAGAGATGGCAATGTTAGAGAAGAGAACTATATTTGACAGATGTTATAATGGTGAGGTTGAAAGGCACTGGGCAATAGTTTGGATATGGGGACTGAGAGATAAAATAGTGAGGAATCCAGGATGATTCCTCAGCTGTGAGCTTGAGGGACCATCATAATGATCATGTTACTCTACCATAATAAGGAAGATAGGAAGATTGAAGGATTTAGGAAGAGAGAGAATGAGTTTGGTTTGGGGTATGTTGAGTTTAAGATATTTTTTGGACATCTAGTTTGAGATGTCTGAAAAGCATCTCAATGAATGATGGACTGGAAACAAATTAGAAATCAGCAGAGAAACGGTGGCAGGAAAGGCAGGTTTGAGAATTAGCCACATAGAGATGGTCAGAGACAAAACTTGAGCAGAGATCTTCCTGATCTCAAGAGTGGTTATTTCTATTCATTGTACTGCACCTTCTGTTTAAAAGGGTCCCTTTTTTGTTCCTGAGTTCAGGAGAAAAATCTTTTTTCCTTGCTGAATGCTCCTATTGTTTCTTTTAAATTTACACTGTCCAAGGGAATTGAATTTTTGGTTTTCTTTTCAAATAGATACCATTTAAGCAGTCTAGCCTATATCCAAATCAACATGATAAAATGCCATCTTTAAGGGGAAAAACAACTTTTGACTAAATTCTAAATCTTCCTTAAAAAAAAAGTTATGTTTATGTTTGTAGACCCACAGAGAACAATGGCCTATGGACTGGGGAGGGATATTCGAAGGTTTTTCTTCTTTTTATTTATTTTTTTGGGGGGAGGGAAGGGTAGGATGGAAAAGGGGACATTTCTCTCCTCTATCTCTATTTTCCAAGTCTCAAGCTGTAGTTCAACAAAGCCCACCCCCTTCCACCACCTCTACCGCCAAAGTCATTACAGAATTTTCTAATCTGGAACCACAGGTTCAGTTTTGCTTGAAAACAGGAAGTGTCTTCAGGGGGTCTGAAGCCTTTGTAGCTGCATTAGCTACCCAGCAGGGAATTCGATTGGAAAGGCATCTGCTGCTTTCCCTTGGGAGGCAGACTTTGGGCCTTTGTCACAAGGGATGGTTGGGTTGGGTGAATGAGTCAAGAGAGACAAGTATCTATAGCCTGTGCCTTACCTGTACCAAGTATTATCTGGACCTCCATGATGTGTCTGATTGTTTGTAGAGTAGTTGATGAGGATGATGTCACCCAGAAGCTATTCACTCAAAGACCTTATTCTTCCCATGACTAGGAATTAAGATAGGCAAAAATCTAGGATGAATTGGGGCTCTGAGCTTCTATGACCAAGGTGGCAAGTTTAATTCCCAGTTGGGTGGGTTAACTTTCCAAAGAACAGACAAGGTTGCCCAACAATGAACTGACTCTATTCTAGCCTACAGACTAACTCAACCAAAAAATCAACTGACCCCTAATATCAGCCATAGATTGACTCAAAGTCACACAAGTAGTGTCAGAGCCAAGATCTGAAACCAGTTTCTGATGTCCAATGCAATGTCCATTCCTCTGCACCAAAACTTTAAAACCTCCATTTAGTTTTACAAGATAAAGAAATTGAGAAATGGAATTTTCCAAGATTACACCAATAGTAAATGGCAGAGCTGGGATTCAAAAGCACAAATGCTGATCAAATAAATTCAGTGATGCTTCTACTAGATCATACCACCACAGTCAGTTGCCCAATATACATACACAGAGGACAAACCACTCATATAAAGAAATCTTCTAAACTTGAGGGAATCATTTGGATGTAAGTCCCAAATTCTCCCTGCTGAACTGTTTGCCTCCTACCTTCTGAGAAACTAAGAAGCAAAAGGAGCTACAAAAATATCTGACACAAGTCCACATATCACAAGGTAAGCAGATGTGAATGACACAACAAGGACTAAAAAGGGGGAAAAATAATCCTGGGAAAACACAATGATGTCCTTATTCTCTGGGTTAATAGGGAAAGGTGGCACCTGGGGAAATTCCAAAAGAAATTCCAGTACCAGCCTCTCTAGCTGAACCCTATCCCAGGTACACACTGACCTCATAAACTAGCTGCCGACTAACTTTATTTTTTATTTTAAAACAATTAATTTTAATTTATTTAGACTTTTTCCATGGGCACAAGATTCATGTTCTTGCCCTCCCCTCCTCTCAGAGCTGATAAGCAATTCCACTGGATTATACATATGTCGTTCAAAACCTCGTTCCATATTATTCATATATAAGCATTTCTGCTATATGCCAGACACTGGAGAGTTAATGACAAAAATTCCTGTCCTCAAGCAGCTTATATTCTATAGAGAAGAAACACAAATGAATACTTACAAAATATATACAAAGTAAATAAAATGTAATTTGGGGATGGAGGTATTAGCAACTGAATGGGAGGAAAAAGGGAATCAGTCCTGATTTGGACTGTGGCCTTGGGCAAATATTTTTATATTGCTACATATCAATATCCCCATCTGTAAAATGAAAATCCACAGTATATTCTTGCTATTATTCTTATGGAGATTATGCATGAAAAAGCTAGGTCAATGCTGTGGATGTGAAGTGTTAGCATATTATTTTACTCCATTTAATTCATTTCTAGGATGGATGAAAGGAATTCTAGAATTTGGGGGATTTGGTTTTTGACTCCACACATTATATGCCCCTGAATGATTTTCTTCACTTTGATCTTTGTTCCTTGATGTCCCCACCTGGAAAGAGGATGGCAGGGTATGCTCAGGAGTATGATTAGTAAGAAAGGATTATTAAATTCTCAGTGTGAGAATTTACACATTGGAAATCAGCCAAAGCCACAAAAATCAGGGCATGATGCATTGCTTTGTTGACTATACAGACTTAAAAAAATGATGGAGAAAATAATAATGCAGATTAAACACAAGTGTACATTATGTACATTTTTCCAGAGTTGATTATTAAATATTTGCCAACACATCTATAGCTTTGCTTTGCATTTATGTGCAACGGCATTTTGGAAGCTGTGGCTGGGGAAGAGAGAGGGAAAGGAACTTGAGAAGACCCTTGGAAAAGGATGACCACTGAGTGAAATAAAAGATAAACATCATCCTTATTGTTTTTCTCAGAGGGGTGAGGTCCCAAGGAACTTCCCCTCACTGTCAGTCCAGCAGAGGCATAAAGATCCCATGGCTGTCATCTCTACATTCAGCAACTAGGATTGATGGTCTGACCTTACACCTCAACAAAGTAGGTGGCTGCCCACATGTTCTAATTCTTCTTTAAAAATGTTTTGTTGATGCTTTTAAAGCATTTCTGTCACTTCCTAATGGCCACACACAAAATCCTTCCTTATAATTATGAAATGTAGTCATAGAAAACAAGTAATATATGCCTTATTCTACACCTCTAGTGTACCACTTCTGCTAGAGAAAGGAAGTACTAGGTTTTGCCATCAGTCTTCTGAAATAATGATTAGTCACTGCATTGATCAAAGTCCTTGTGTCTTTCATTGTCATTTTCCTTTATATTATTGTTGTCATTACATAAATTCTCCCATTCTGTTGGTTGTCTGTATACTTTCAGATGGATCCTTCCAAGCTTCTCTAAACTCTTCCTAGTTTTCATTTCTTATAGTGAAATAATATGCCAGTTTATTGATGCGCCATCATTTATTCAATCTTCCCCAATGGATGGAAACTCCTAATGGGGATTTCTATAAGCAAGTGCATGGTGTATGTGTATTGGGGGGACATTACCCTCTATCTTTTACCTCTTTGGGGCATGACTGACGTATGAGTAGTTATAAAATATATACAAAGTAAATAAAATGTAATTTGGGGATTGAGGACACCAGCAACTTGATGGAGGGAAAGGGAGGAATCAGTCCTGATTCTGCTACCATTTTAGGTACAACCACTGCCTTGTTTTCTAGAATGCTTGGACTGATTCCTAGATACAGTAAGAATACTTTCTTGTTCTTGTTTCTTTATGTGATATAATTTCTAGGATTCCTGAGAGAATTTCAAACCTCCTTAAAAATCTATCCCACTGGTGGTCATACCCTTAAAGGGCTACAATTAGGAAATCTTTTTTTTTAAAAACATGGGACATTTGTTGGTGACTCTGCTGATCAACTGGAACCCGAAGGCATAAAAAGGAAACTCTTGGGCTTTTCCCCAACTGATAAATGATCTAAGGATTTGAACAGACAGTTTTTGAAGGAAGAAAAGCCATTTCCAAGGAAAGGGGAAACACATTTAGGTCTTTTGTAATTGGTACCTTAGTGTCAATGAATTAATTATCTCAGATCTGGGCCTGAGGAAATGGAATATATGACAGAGAATAGGTCTGAAACTTAAGACATTCCTAGAGAGGAAAAGTCTGGGAAGTTTCTGTGCCTCTTGGGGGCACTGATCACTTAGGGACTATGGATCTATGTGAGGGAAAGTAGTATACAGAAAGGATATCTGGGGGCAGCTGGGTGGCTCAGTGGATTGAGAGTCAGCACCAGAAATGGGAGGTTTGGGGTTCAAATATGACCTCAGACATTTCCTAGCTATGTGAGCCTGGGCAAGTCACTTAAATTCCAATGCCTAGTCCTTAGCACTCTTCTTTCTTGGAGCCAGTACCCAGTATTGATTTCAAGGCAGAAGGTAAGGGTTTAAAAAAAAAAAAAGATATCTAAGGTAAACTTGGTCCTTTACAAATTTTGCACAGGATTAGCTCTGCTTTCATGTGCAAAAATGCATGTAATATGCATTCACTTGTATAACCATTCATGTGTGTGCATACCTAAATTATTTGCACACATGCTCTTAAACTTCTGAATCAGAAGCCTGATGCAGCAGACTTAAACCCAAGAAGTCCCGGGATGGAATGTTGGAGGTGGCATGAGCCTCTGCTACTTTAGAATCCTGAGATTGCTTCTATCCTTGCTCCTTCTTTTCCCAGCAGGGCTTGAAAATATTTTCATCTTCTATGGGAATTTCCTGTTCAACTTCCTGTTGTTCTTGGTCTTTTTTTTTTAACTGCAAAAAAAAAAGTTGCAATATTCTTATCTGTTTGCTTATTCTGCCCCCAAAGTAAAGTACTACCATAGGCAATGAGGAGAGATGGTGTGGACCAAGGCCACCTTTCTAGCTCCAGAGATTTCCCAGAGGGAAACAAATAGAGAAGACAAGAGTTCTTTGGAGATGAGGGTTAGAGGTTACCCCTATGAACTCCCTTCCCCATTTCTCTTCTTGTCCCCTCCACAAACACATGTAGACACATAATAAAAGGGAAAAAACATGATATTCTAACTTTTGCTAACTATGTGATCCTTCATAAGTCACTTAATTTCACTGAGCCTCAGTTTCTCTATCTGGAAAATAGAAGTAATGATGACACTGAGTGCTTTTAGGCACAACATGAGTTTTAGTTATTATCTTATCCTGACATTAGATATTTTTTTAAAACATTGGATATTTGTAAGTGACTATGCCAACTGGCTATAACCTGAAAGCATGAAAATAAAATTCGTGGGCTGCTTTTCCCCAACTGATAAATGATTAGAGGAATTGAACAGGTAGTTTTCTATGGGAAGAAACCAAGCTAGGTATAGGTATAGGGGAAAAAATGCTGCTAGTCACTAATAACTAGAAAAATGAAAATTAAACAACTTGGAGGTTCCATCTGACATTGAGCAGACTGGAAAAGTTGACAAAAACAGAAATTAATTTTGGAAGAAATTAGGAACATTGGGAAAATGAGAAAATAGGAACATGGATATCAGTAGAACTGAGAATTGACCCAGCATTCTGGAAAGCAGTTCAGAACTATACTGCAAAAGGCACTCTGAATATACTTAAGACTCAGCAATACTACTACTAGGTCTATGTCCCAAAGTGATTCAAGAAAGAGGAAAAGGTCCTCTAGGGACAAAAATATTTATATCAGCTTTTTTTTCTTTAACCGAATTGGAAATTAAGGGGTTATCTCTCAACTTGGAAATAGATGAGCAAATGATGGTATAGATGGTATATGAATGTGTATATAAATTTAAATATTTCTTTAGATTCTATGGTGTCCAAATCCTGAGCAGGTAAGCAAAGGGGTCATGGGAAGAAATAACAGAATGCTCTTCTCTCTAGGTGTAGAGCAGTAGGGAGAAAAGAACTTAGTAGAGCAAAGTGGAATGGCCAACATCAAAACCCAATCTTTCTGAGTGACTGTGGGTGGACTGTCTGAGCTCCTCTCCTGGAGATTTAGGAATTCCAGTAGGCTTCTTCATCAGTTTGGCCAAGGGCGCATATTTCCACTATTCAGGGGGCCCCTGTGTTATTTAACCAGACTCAGGAATGTCAAAGAACCAGCTTTGTTTGTGAGAAGTAGTGGAAAGAGCACTGGTTTTGGAGCCAGAGGTACTAGTTTAAGATCCTGGTTCTGCAACTTCCTACTTATGGCCCTTGGGCAAGTTACCATCTCTGGTCCCCCTCTACAGCATAGGCTGCTCCTTCTTTCATGCCCCCAATATACCAGGCCAGGAGAAAGAATTGGCATATTCCTTTATCCTTTGTATTGACACTTCCAGATCTCCATTTACTGCCATCACCCATACCTTTCTCCCTTGAGATTCACTCCATTTGTTTATCTCATCTACCTCATCTAGAACCTCAATGTTCCACCAGCTTCCAGGCCATTCTTCCTCTTTTCTTGAGGAAGAGATCCAGCTAATTTCCATGTCTTTTTTGCCTTTCCATATTTCTTGGTGACAATATTCAGAATGATATCATTTTGGACATCCTGACCTCCCAGTTCACAAATCTCCTCAACTCCTAAAGTCTCTTTAATTATATCCCCTTTCCTTCCACATATCCTTCTGCTTTATTACTCCTCTTCCTGAAGAATAGGCGATATATCCTCATTGCAACTTTCAGTCTTCCTTTCCCCTCCAGTTCTAGACCATCAGGCCATCACTCCTTTCTGTCTTCACTCTCCTCCATGCATAATCTTGACTCCACAAATTCTTAGTGCAGTTTACTCACTGTTTTTCATCCTTGAATGAATTACCTCCTTTGTCCCACACCCTAACAATCCTCAACTTTGGATCATCCATATTATCTCCCTTTTATTCTTACTCCTGAGCACCTGGTGAACACTGCTGGAGGAAATTCTACACCTGTGCCAACTGGCTCCACTACAAATTAATGTTATCCAATAATCTCAGTTGGGCTCTCAGGACAGCATGGAAATCCTTTGATTCTTCCCTAATTGCCTCTCTAGGACACTTCTTATAGTAGCCCTTCCAAATCATCTCTCTCCTCAAGTTCCCAACTTTCCTACTTTCTTAGGAGATGATTCAACTCCCTACATTCTGAGAAAATAAAACCCAACCAATTAGAGCTTTTTTGTCTTTTCTACTGTACCTCAAAACACCAACATATCTTCATTTCTCTAGGCTCTGATATAGAGAAAGTCCTTCTCCCTGCCATGGTTAACACCCCTACTTGTATATTTGATTCTGTCATTCCCTTTCTCCTCTTGGAATCTGACCCACCAAACATTTCCTCTTTTTCTCTCATCTTCAGCCTCTCCCTTTCTATCAAACTCTTCCCTGATACTCAGGACTTACTATCCTTTATGAATAAACAACTCTCAAAATAAGGATAGCAAAGGATTAAAAACAATCTGAAAGAGTGCTTCAAATCACCAATAATTTTTAAAAGTAGATCAAAACACTTCTAGGGTCCTGTATACCTCACATTGAACAAATTGACAAAGGTGACAAAAGATATGAAAATAGTAGTTGATGTTGGAGATGTTGATGTACTAATGCGTTATTGGTGGAACTGAGAATTAGTACAACTTTTCTAGAAAACAATTTAGAATTATGTAAATAAAATGATCAAGATGCCCATAACCTTTGACCCAAAGATTCCACCACTGGGCATATACCTCAAGGAGATTATTGACTAAAAGAAGGTTCCATATACTTTTTGTGATAGCAAAGAAATAGAAACAAAGTAAATGCCCAGTGATTGGAAAATGGTTAAGCAAATTGAGGTACATAATTGAAATGGAATATCACTTGTGCTATAAGAAATTATGGGCATGATGAATATAAAGAATCATGGGAATACCTCTTCATCCTTAAGGAAAAAAATTTTTTAAATCCTTCACTTGTCCCTGACATTTTCTTAAGCCATCATCTATCTATTGCTCCTCCCATTCATCAAACTCCCAGGAAGACTTGTCTACAATCACTGCCTCTACATTCTTACCACTCATTCACTTCTCAATCCCTTGGCATCTGACATCTGGCTTCACTACCCTACTGAATTGTTGTCTCAAAGACTACCATGGTCCTCATCATCACTAAAGCCATTTTCTAAATCCAAAGACCTATTCTTAGTCCTTATCATCTTTCAACTCTCATTAGCTTTTTCTAAACCTTACCTTCCAACTTAGAATCAGTACTTTGTATTGGTTCCAAAGCAGAAAAGGACTAAAGGCTAGACAATAGGGGTTAAGTGATTTGCCCAGAATCCCACAGCTAAGAAGTGTCTGAGGCTAGATTTGAACTCAAGACCTCCTCTCTCTAGGCCTGACTCTATCCACTGAGCCATTTGGTTGTACCTTCTTATTAGCTTTTGATAGTGTTACCCTCTTCTCCCCAGTTACTGGATCGTCTCTGTTCCCTTGGCTCCCATGATACTTACTGGTGGCCCAAAGGATAGGGCATTGGGTCTGGAGTCAGGATGTCCTGGGTTCAAATCTAGCCTCAGACATGAGTTGTGTGACTCTGGACAAGTTCCTTAATCTCTGTTTTGCCTTGATT
Organism: Monodelphis domestica; assembly: GCF_027887165.1. Taxonomy (NCBI): domain Eukaryota; kingdom Metazoa; phylum Chordata; class Mammalia; order Didelphimorphia; family Didelphidae; genus Monodelphis; species Monodelphis domestica. The sequence continues at coordinate 661,347,720 of NC_077227.1, read as the reverse complement.
TCCTCCACTATAAAATGGAGAAAATAATAACATCTATCTCATAAGGTTCTTTTGATGATCAAATAGGATAATATCCGTAAAGTGCTTAGCTTATAAGGTACCTGGCACATAGTTGGAGCTATATAAATGTTTTTTCCTTCCTCTTCTCTTCCTATCTGCCTAACTGATCCTCATTAGGGTCCCTGACAATTCTGTTTAACTTTAACTGAGTCAGATTGTCCAGGCCTTCCAGTTTGGCTTAGGGAGACAGAGAGGGTCCATCAGGTGACATCACTAAGGAAAGGGCCAGATGCTGAAAGTGCATCCTGGAGGAGCTGTGTTTTCCAGAGATGAGGGAGGAGATGGCCTCAGCTATTTCCTCAGGGCCATTGTCATATCCGAAGGCCCCGGTCGCCTTCCCTTTCCAGCCCCCTTCACTCCGTGGTCTCTTAGGAAAAAATGTTTATGACAGTTTTGATTGTTCCTTAGAACCTGCCCTTCCAAACAGCATTCCTGAAGCCCATTGTTTATTCAAAGAGGTTAGAGGCCAGAAGACCACTTTCTAGTTTTGCTGGTTCACTGAGTAATAAGTCATTCTAATAACTTGATTTCTACTCAGCATCTTTAAGGAGAGCTTTAAAAGTAACCCACCCTGATACACTTAGGGTCCCAGGGATGACAGTCACCCAACGGACTAACAGACAAAGAATTCTCCTTTCCTCAATGGCTATCTCGGACACCAAAGTCAACCCCTTTTACCTGTCCTGTCCCCCTCCAGGCCCCTTCTTTCTGACTCAACGAACAGTACTTCCCACTGGTTTTGAATTCTTATTCAGCATCAGTTGGCAGAAAAGCACATCCCAGGCAGAAAGGATCTTAAAGGACAATCTAGTCCAAGATTCAGAGAGGCCAAACCAAACAGCAAGTTACTGGTAAAAGTTAAGACCAGAACCCAGATCTTTCTGGCTCTCAAGTCCCATGCTTCTCCTCCTGTGCCACTACTCATTTTCACCTCCCTTAGAATGATCTTAAAAGCCATACTGCTCCCCTTCTCTTACTTTTTTCCTCATCTCATTAGTCTCCTCACCATCTCTTGTTTTTCTACCATTCTTTCATATTTCCACAGCTTTGCTCCCCAGTTCCTAGACTGGACCTCCTTTCTACTTTCCACCTTCAGTCTCCATCTCTACCTGTTGAAATATTTCCCTTTGTTCAATACCCAACTTGGAGGCTGCCTCCTCCCTGAAGAGACCCTGGACCCTACAGCTGAAAGAAATTATATCTTCCCACTCCAGTGTCTCATGAGACTGTCTATGTCTCTCCTTTGAAGTTTTGAGATCATAGGAAACACCTTCTGCCTTGCCCTTGTTTATACATTGGACTTTCCCCTCTACACGATGAAATCCTCAAGAAAAACTGACTTTCCATTTTTTATTCTCAACATCTATCACATTGCAGGAGGGAGGAAGGTCAGAATCTGGATCTACGATTCTGCTGGTATAGGAGAATTCCTATAAGAACAGTTCCCTTCCCCTCCTACCACCCCCAAGTAAAAATCAGAACTTTCTCTAGAACTTTTTATCTGAGAGAAATGCTTGGAGGTTGTTGTTGACTCTCAGTATGTTATCAGAGACAGGACTTGAACTCATCTTCCTCCTGACTTCAAGGTGTCTAGCTATTAGACCACACTGTGTATCTCCCAGAGTCCATCTGGTACTTAGTAGGATCATAGGAGATAGAATTAGAAGACACTTTAGAGATCATTTCATCTAACCTCCTCTTTTTATATGGAGCAAAAAGAAGATAATTCTACAGCAGTAAATCACAAGGATCATTTGCTATGATTAGATGGGATTTATACCAGGAATGCAAGGCTGATTCAATATTAGGAAAACAATCAACATAATTGACCATATCAATAACCAAACTAACAGAAATCACATGATTATCTCAATAGATGAAGAAAATTTCTTTGACAAAATACAATACCCATTCCAATTAAAAACACTAGAAAGCATAGTAATAAATGGGCTTTCCTTAAAATGATAAGTAGTACCTATCTAAAACTATCAGCAAGAATCATATGCAAAGGAGATTAGTTAAAATCCTTCCCAATAAGATCAGGGATGAAACAGAAGCCAATTATCATCACTATTATTTGATATTGTTCTAGAAGTGCTAGCTTTAGCAAAGAGAAGAAAAAGAAATTGAATGTGTTAAAGGTAATGAAGAAACTAAACTGTCACTCTTTGACAGATGATTTGATGGTATACTAGAAGAATCCTAGAGAATCGACAACAAAAAAAGTTGAAGTAATTTATAACTTTACCAAAGTTGCAGGATACAAAATAAACCCACATAAATCATCAGCATTTCTATATATTACCAACAAAAGTTCAGTAGAAAGAGACGGAAAGAGAAATTCCATTTTAAATCACTCCGAACAATATAAAATACCTGGGAATCTATTTTCCAAGACAAACACAGGAACTATATGAACACTTTTCCCAAACACTTTTCACACAACGTCAGATCTAAACAGTTGGATAAGCATTAAGTGCACATAGGTAGGCTGATCTAGTATAATCAAAATGGCAATTCTACCTAAATTAATTTACTTATTCAGTGTCATACCAAACAAACTACCTAGAAACTATTTTATAGAACTAGAAAAAATAATAACAAAATTCATCTGGAAGAACAAAAAATCAAGAATATCAAAGGAATTAATAAAAAAAATGGAAGGACAGTGGCCCAGCAGTATCAGAACTCTAACTGTACTACAAAGCAGTGATCTCCAAAACAATCTGGTACTGCCAAAGAGATGGAATGGTAGATCAATGGAATAAATTGGGATAAATAAATTGGAATCAAAACTTTAGCAATTTAGTGTTTGAAAAACCCATAGATCCAAACTTTTGGTATGAAAACTCACTATTTGACAAAAACTAGAAAACAGTATGGTAGAAACCAGATATAGACCAACATCTCACATCCTATACCAAGATAAGGTCAACATCGGTATATGATTTAGACATAAAGGGTGACAGAGGTAAAGAAAAAGGGTGGGGAAAAGAACCTACTTGTACAAAAATATTTAGAGCAGCCATTTTTTGTGGTGGCAAAGAATTAGAAATTAAAAGGATGCCCATCAATTAGAGAATGGCGGAACAAATTGTGATACATGCTGGTGATAGAATACTATTATACTATAAAAAAATGATGAACAGAATAATTTCAGAAAAATCTGGACAAACCTACATGAACTGATGCAGAATGAAATAAGCAGAACCGGAAGAACAGTGTACACAGTAACAGTAATACCATGAAAGGATCAACTGTGAAAGACTTAGCTACTCTCAGCAGTACAATGATCCAGGAAATTTTTGAAAGACTTATGGCAAAAACTGCTATCCACCTTCAGAGAAAGAACTGTTGGAGTCAGAATGCAGCTCAAACCATACTATTTTTTCACTTTAGCTTCTTTAGATTTTTGTTTTGGGGTTTTGGTTGTATATGATTATTCTCTTACAAAAGTAAATAATATGGAAATATATCTTGCATGATAATACAAATTGCTTACCATCTTCAGAAAGGGGGGGGGGAGAGAAGAAGGGAGATGTTTTGGATCATATAATTTCGGAAAATGTATTTATAAAATTGTGATTACATGTAATTGGTTAAAATAAAACATCTTTTAAAAAAAGTAAAGTAAAAGAAAAAAGATAACTATCCTAAAGTCACAATGGTATGGCCAAAATTAAAACCTTGGTTCTCTGGCCCCTAAACCAGGGGTCTTTGAACCCTACTTTTCAATATGGACTTACTGAATTGAATTGAATTTAGTTATCTTCCATTCATATTTATTAAAGTGCTTACGATGTAAAGTATACATAGAGCAAGGTGTAATGCAACATAAGAAAAGAAGTTCTGAGGGGCAGCTGGGTAGCTCAGCGGATTGAGAGCCAGGCCTAGAGATGGGAGGTCCTAGGTTCAAATTTGACCTCAGACACTTACTTACCAGCTGTGTGACCCTGGGCAAGTCACTTGACCCCCATTGCCTAGCCCTTACCACTCTTCTGCCTTGGAACCAATACATAGTATTGACTCCAAGATGGAAGGTAAGGGTTATAAAAATAAAAAATAAAAATAAAAAAAGAAAAGTAGTTCTGTTCTCTCTCATTAAGTCTGTTTGAGGAAGCAAAACATACTTCTCAAAAATATGTTAAGCCATTTTTCAGTCATGTCTGACTCTCCACAACCCCTTTTAGAGTTTTCCTGGCAGAGATCCTGGAGTGGTTTAGTATTTCTTTCTTCAGCTCATTTGACAGATAAGAAAACAGAGGCAAAGAGAGTTAAATGACTTACCCAGGGTCGCACAGTATCTCAAAAACTTACAAGCTCATGCGTGTTCCTTGCCAAATGAGCACTAGAAGATTTCAGAGGAGGCAGACAGGCAAATAGATCAGACTTCCTAGAAGAGGTGGAACTCTATTGAATGTAATCAATCCCCTTGAGTCCTCCTGTGTATCTCTGTTTCCACTATTTAAAGATCTTTTTCTCTTGTGTCACCTCCCCTAAATTTTACATCTAACATTCCCAGCAGACTGTCCACTCTTTCACACGTGGGTCACAGACCTCCCACTCAATACATGAAATGAGTGTTCATACCTTTTTGTGGTTGGTTCATACCTTTTTGTAGTTAAAATGGGTAGATGTACTTTAAATCCTGGGTTTACACATTGGGGATTAAAACCTAAAAATAGACAGGGGATTACCATTTAATCTTTACAATAAAAGAAGATCTAAGTACCTTCATTGTTACAGTCAGGGGAGAGCCAAAACCCAATCTTCACAGAGGTAAGAGAAGGAAAGAAGCATTTATATAATGCCTACTGTATACCAAACACCGTTCTAAGAACTTTTCTAAAAACCTCTCACCTTCTGTCTTAGTATTGATTCTAAGACAGAAGAATGGCAAGGGCTAGGCAACCATAGTAAAGTGACTTACCCAGGTCACACAGCTAGGCAGTGTCTGAGGCCAGTTTTCTAGGCACTTTTTACAAATATCTCATTTAAGACCATCTCAAGTTGAGTAATTTATATTCTAATGGTAGAAGACAACCCAAAAGGGGGAGCTGGAAAGTTTGATGGCAAATGAGAAGAGAAAAGGTATCCCATTAGGGGGGAGATGAAAGTTAAGGAGATGGAGAAGTCTGGAGAGTCAAGGAGGGAGTAAAATAAGCATGACCAAAGCCCTCAAGAAATGAGACAGATTGAAGCAAACTTGCAAGGTAGGTATTGCTCTGATCACCATTTTACAGTTGAGGAAACTGAGACAAAGAGAAGTTAAGTAACTTGCCTAATGGCATACAACTAGTAAGTGTCCTTTCTCCACATCCATCTCTCTAGCCACTGTTCCCCACTTCCTAGTTCAGTGCCAGTACATAATAAATATTTAATAAATGCTTTAAGTGGCAAGATAGTTATTCAAATCCAAAATTAGCACGTCCAAAAAGGAACTCATCCCTCTTTCCACCAAACTTTCCCTTCCCTTTTCTATGTGTGTTAATGGCACCCTCCTAGTTATCCAGGCTCACAACCTCAAGGGATCTTTGACCATTCCTGCTTTCTTTCTACCCCACCTCATGCATCATATCAAAACAGTTACCCATCTGATCCAACAAGCACTTAGGAAGTCTCCACTGTGTGCAAGGTTTAAGTGGATGTGGTAGGCATAAAGTTGTTTTCAGAGTTGGAGAAGCCTGGGGCCAACTCTAGCTTCTGGTACTGTTTGTGTGACCCCAAGTAAATGACTTCATTTTTCATTTCTCCCCAAAACTCTGTAAGAATGGAAGTTATAGGGGTATCTCAGTGGATTGAGATCCAGATCTAGAAATGGGGAGTCCTGGGTTCAGATATGGCCTCAGATTCTTCTTAGCTGAGCACGTCACTTAACCGCATTTCCTATCCCTTGCCAATCTTCTTCCTTGGAACCAATACCTAGTCTTGATTCTAAAACAGAAGGTAAGAGTTTAAAAAAAAAGTTACAAAATGTAATACAACTCTTCACCAGTGGGTCAAGGGTGTTCCTTTCTTCGGAAGGAAATGGCAAACTACTCAACTATCATTGCTAAGAAAACCCCAAATGGGGTCACAAAAAGTCAGACACTAGTGAATAACAACAAGATGGTGGTCACAATTGCCTGACAAATGGTCTCCCTGACTTCAATCTCTCTCCTTTATAGCCCTTTTCAAATAATTTTAGGGGGCATTTCCAATCCTGTTACTCCTTTGGGTTATCCCTATTTCCTATCAAATGAAATCCAAACTCTTAAATGCCTGCCTGACTTAAATCAGTCAATCCATAAGCATTTATGAAGCACTCACTCTGGGCCAATTTAAGGTCATTTATTTTTTTAAAAAACCCTTACTTTCTGCCTTAATAACAATCCTGAGACAGAAATGCAAGAGCTGGGCAAACTGAGTTAAGAAATTTACCCAAGGTCACACACCTAGAAAGTTTCTGAGGCCAAATTTAAACCTAGGTCCTTCTGTCTCCAAGCTTGGCTCTCTAACCACTTGGCTACCTCCCTCCCCCTCAAGGCCATTCATAATCTGTCTCAGACCTACTTTCAGAATATTTCATGGCACTCTTATTTATGCACTTATAGTCCAGACAAACTGGTCTCTTTGAGGTGAGCTATTCCCCTACATCACATTCCTACCCAGTTGCAACTGAAACCTCCCTCATCTTCACCAGCTGAAAATTCCTTCCCCCTGCCTCCAGGACCCAGCTTGGGTACTACCTCCTCCAAGCAGCTTTCCTTGATGTAATTCTCCCCTCGCCTTCTCTCCCCTTACAGACATACCTTAGATATCTCTCCCTCCTCAAATAATAGCATTTTGTCTGGAATCATAACCCCCCACTTTCCCCCAAACTTGGCCTTATTTACAGTCTGAGATCATATTCATTTTAATTCTTGTCATTCCTTCCTACTTTTAAGGCAAAGGCTATTTTTGATTTTCTATTCCTAGCCTATATTACAATGCTTTATATAGTTTAGATGCTTAATACATATTTATTGGATTGCATTTTACTGCTCTAGTTATTAGTAAATAAATCCCTGACTCCCTATTACCTCCATGATCCAGTAGAATCCCCTGGCTTTTTTTTAATTTTTATTTGTTTGCTACATCAAAATTCCCAGCAATCTCCTTCCCTTCCTCCCTTCCCCAAACTAGAGAAAGCATCACTTAACAAAAAAAATATGTATATATAAAACTATGCTTTGCTTGTTTCTATTGATCATTTCTTTCCTCTAAAGCCCTTAATAATCTATGGGGCAGCTAGGTGGTTCAGTGATAGAATGACAGGTCTGGAGTCAGGAAAATTTATCTTTTCTGAGGTTAAATTTGGCCTCAAACACTTATTAGTTGAGTGATGCTGGGAAAATCATTTGTCCCTGTTTGCCTCAGTTTCTTCATCTATAAAATAAACTGGAAAAGAAGATGGCAAACTACTCTAATATCATTGCCAAGAAAACCCCAAAATGGAGTCATGAAGAATTGGATACAACTGAAATAACTGAATAATAGTCACAACATAAGCTGGAGAGCCCAGATCTCAGGTAGTCCCCTTTGGAAGAGGAGATCTTTGGCATTCAAATGTAAGCAGAGAAAAGAATTGGGATAAGAGGAAGGAAATACTTTGCTAACCATTAGATTGTAAGATCCTTGAAGAACTGGTGCATCTAATTCAGAGTCTCCCTCTCAGAAGTCCTAATAACAATTAGTGGTCTTCAACTTGGACTTTGCTCCCAAATTCAGTATTTTTTGTCATGAGGAATGTGGCATCCTACATGTTTAAGTGGGCAGCACCATGAGAGAGCCCAGAGATTCAGGCACACACAGTTTTCCTTCAAAAAGATTGGCCATTTTGCTAAATTCTTTATGAGTTCAAAGTCAAGCCTGTTTCAAAGTTAGTACCTAGATTTTTAATTAGCAAGTTTTGTGTATTTTGTAAACACTATGATTTCTATGTTAAGTATTTGGGGTAAGTAAAACAGATTAAACATATTAATTCATAGTATTACTTTTTTTCAAAAACATAACATCCAACAATTCTCAACACAACCACCAAAACTTGACCAAAGACGAGTTAGTACAAAAAGAATGAGTCCCAGAAGCTTCCAGCCTGCCTGTTAGAGAAGTCTCTGAATTTGCTCTACATTTAAAGAGCTGGGAAGATTCATCAATCAGCTAAATAGAAAAATACAATTTAAAGAGGAGGCTGTATTGGGTGATGATACTCTGAAATATACAAGGATAACAAATAGTAAGATGTGAACTCCAATTTGATATTCAAATCATCTTAAAACCTATTAAGTAAACAAATGGTAAAACTTTTGGTGACATGTAACTGAGAAAAAATAAAATTAAAATTAAATGGGAAAAAAGAGTAAGAAAATCTATTGATACAGTAAGAGCTACAAAGCTGTTTACACTCACTGATTCAGGGATCCTATTAATAGGATTAGGTCCAGAGGGCATTTACCAAAAAGGGTAAAAAACTGTGTATTTGTGAAAAATATTTATGGAAGCTTTGTTTGTAATGATGAAATAACACAAATTCAATGAATGGGGAAAATGATTGAATAGATTGTGATGTTTGAATATAATGGATTTTATTATGTTATTAAGAAATGAAAAATATTGGAAATATAAAGAAAATGAGGGAAATAGATGAATAGATGAAAAGAGGAAAAAAAAGAGCAAGAATAATATATACAATGATTACATAAAGAAATAAGAGCCTCAAAATCAAAAGTATCCAAGTAGAACAAATCTAAAGGGAACTCAAAAGCAGAGAATGCTTATATTAGCACAATTATATAATTTACATCTTTTTAAACAAATTGAAAACAATGTGGAGCTTGTGGTTTTGCACATAATTCTTTTATTCAATTGCTTGGTTAAATGTTTTTTGTTGGTTGATGTAGTTATTAAGTATATAATAAAAATAAGGTAATTTAATTAAAAAATCAAAAACCTGTAGAGCCTCTCAGTCTTTGTAATATATATATATATATATATATATATATATAGTTATTACTGCCTCCTTTTTCCACTGAGAGTATCTCTGCTGCTCTCCAAACTATTCTCTCTCCCTCTGTTTTCATTTTTCTCAGTTCTTCCCATTCCTCTCCTCTTTCCCATCTGCCTTTTCCCTGACTACCTCTTAACCGACCTTAATATGCAAATGATATATATTTTAAAATTTTTTTAAATTCCTATTCTTGATATTTTTATAAGTTGATGAGTAGAATATTTTATACTTCCCTAAGGAAAAAAATTTAAAAATCAGTTCCTTTTTTTCCTTTAAAAATCTCTCAATTGTACCCCTGTGAGACAGTGATGCCAGAGGAAGAAGGTACTTTATTTGTATCCCACACATTTCTAGAAAGAATTGGGGTCTAGATGCCTATTCAGGTATTCTGATTACATGAGAGAGGTGGCCCAATGAATAGAGACCTGGGTCTAGAATCAGAAAGATATGATTTTAATTCAGCCTTAGATATTATTAGCTGGGTGACCTTGGAGAATCCATTAAACTTCAGTGTGGTTTAGTTTCTTCATCTTTAAAATGGGAATAACAAGAGTACTTACCTTCTAGGGGTGTTGAGGATAAAATGATATATTTGTAAAGGGTTTTGTAAGCCTAAATCACTCTATAAGTGCTGGCTATTGGGGAGGAGGGATGGAGGTGGAGGTGACTGATGAGGAAGCTAGACAAAACGTCCATGCCTATATACCTATTCCTTTCTGTCTGACTTTCTCCTTCACACACACACACACACACACACACACACACACACACACACACACACACATGCGCAACTATCTGGCTTGTCTAGTTCAGAAATTATTCTTAAACTTCAAGTTTATATTCACCCCCCAATTATCTGCTCAATGGGGGAAACTAGGATATTGGTAATCCCATACAGCAAATAATCCGTGTTATTTCTATGTGTCCTTATACTTAATTGTGAACAGGTATGCATTTGTTAGTTAATCACTCAATCAACATTAAATGTCTTCTATGTATTAGGAACTATGCTAAAAGCCAGAGATTCAAAGAAAAACAAAAACGGTGCCTGCTTTCAAGGTGCTTACATTTTAATAGAGGCATCAACAAGAAAATAACTGACTACACACAAGATCCCATATGGAAGAGATGAAAGGTCTTCTCGGAGGGGCAAGCTCTGAAGACCTTTGCAGAGAGTGGGATTTGAATTGAGTCTTAAAGAAGGCAGAGATGTTAGGAGGCAAAGTGAAGGAGGGAAAGCTATCCAGAAAAAGAGTATTGCCAAGGCATGGGGACAAAGACTGGAGAGAAAGTGAAATTTTTGAAGAACTATGAATAAATCAATATAACAGAAATGTATTGAAAGTAAAATATAAGAAGCCAGAAAGGTAGGAAAAGGGTCAAGTTGTGAAGAATTTTAAATACCAATGAGAGGACTTTATATTTGATCTAAGAGAGCCATTGAAGAATATAGAATGAGGTGGAGGGCAACATGGTAGACTTATTCTTTAAGAGAATTACTTTGGCATATGCTTAGAAAATTGATTGGAGTGGAAAAAGATTTGATGCAAGCTAATGAGAGGTGATAAAGACCAACAATAAGGACAGCTGTGTGAGTAGAAAAATATAAAGAGATTTTGCAAAGGTAGAAATGACGAGATTTGCCAAGTATTTAGATATGTGGAGTGAAGGAGAGTGAGGACTATAAGAAAATGATCAAGTTTGGAAATTCTGTGACTGGGAAGCTGGTGGGGTCTTCAATAGTAATAAGGAAATTTGGAATGGAGGAAAGGTAGTTAGTGAGTTATATTTTGGATTGTAGCCTATGAAAGAGTGAAGGCCTGGGAAAGAACTATGAAGTGGAGGCAACTGAGGTCATGGTGAGTATAAGGAACAGGATTGGTGCTAAAAAGCATAGGGAAGATAGGATGATGAAAGATTATGATTAGATCTTGATGGGTATTGCAATCTTTGTGTAGTGAAATGAAATGTTGTGAAGCAATAAGTCAAGAGAACAGAGTAAATTGAGGAATTGGGGAGTTAGAGCACTTGAAAAATGTCAATGTGTCTAACCTAAGAGCAAGAGTTGGGTTAGGGAAAAATAAATATGAGCCAGGCATTGAATTTGTTGAAAAGGGGGTAAGGATGGTTTGAGTATTGGTAGATTCAGCCCTTTGGATCTGAATGGGGTGAGAAATTTATGTAGGATGAACCTCAAAGGAGGAGATGTTGAGGAGTCATTATGGTAGAGATAGAGTCTGAAAGTGGATATGGGAAGCAAGGATTATTCTGAATCTCCCTCCATGAATGAGTTAGGGGGTGTGAGAACAAGTATATGCAGTACTAGAAAGACCAGGAAGGTAGTGTCATTGGGTCTTAAAAAGAGACAAAAATAAGAGTGAAAAAGAAAAATGTTTTAGATGAAAATACATTTGTTAATTATTGGCATTCCAGAGTGAAAGAAGTGGGAAGATTCAGAGCAGGATCTTGGGAGTGGAGTAGGGTTGAGCTTGTTGGGAATAAGGGAATGGATGGTGGAGATAGAGGAAAAATGTATTTTTCAGCAACCAGGGGTTAAGAACCACTGGTATAGGGGGATGAAAGATGATGCAGGGGAGGAAGGAGCAGTGAACAATTCATTGTGAGTGAGTCTAAGCAGAATATCAATGGACAGAGAAAAATCTTTTGAGAAAAGCAGATGGTTCCATTGATGGTTCAAGGTTGTCTCCCAAAGAGGGAGCTGATTAAAGATGGTGTTGTTATGATCTATATGAAGAAAGTCTGGGCAGGGGAGCCTGGAAGTCTAGTTGAGAGGTAGGAAGTATAGAAGCTAAAACTGGGAGAGAGTCCCATTCAAAGCTGGTGGCCTAGGCCAGCATCCCCCATTGTGGGTCTGATGGAATTGGACTGGCAGAATTAGCACAGGAACTTCCTCCACCAATACAGATAAAAATTACATTACTAAGTAAATGTTTTAGGGAATTACCTCAGATTAAAAGCCCAAGATGAGATTTGAACCCAAGAGAGTCATGGCTCCAAGAAAATTACTCTGTAATGAGCCAGGTCATGGGCCACTATACCCTGCTGGCTCTTATCATTTGACTTCTTTGGTTTTCATTTTTGTTGGGTTTTTGTGGGGAGCTTTGATTTGTTTGGTTTTTTAGTTTTTGAGATGGAAGAAGTTACTCTGGAGCATCCATTGACTTTCTTAAGAAATGGGCCACTTAATACTTGGATATCATTAACTCCATCTAAACCCAATCCCCAAGGGTAACTTTCCCCCCCCCCCTTTTTATTTTCTGAAAGCCATCAAAATCATAAGCTCATGGGCTTTGAAGCAAGAAGGGCCCCTAGAGATCATCCAGGCCAACATGTTCATTTAGCAGATGAGGAAATAAGCCTAAAGAGACTGATTGAATTGAATTGCTCAAGGTCACACAAGCAGTGAGTGGCCAGACTAGGATTTCCAGTCCAGATTCTTTGACTCCAAATATTGTATTCTTGCCACTACATCTAATGGTCCTGGTGGTAGGGGGACATCTGGGTGACATAATGGGGAATGCATTGGCCTGAGAGCCAGGATTACGGGTCCTTTTCTTGGTTCTGACACTAACTTTCTGTGTGACAAGTCATTTCCTCTTCTTGGGACTCAGTTTCTCCTTCTGTTAAGTGGCTTTGCCTTCTACCCTTCCATACAACTTAAAAAGCTTGGTCCAAGAGGGCCTTCCGGAGCTGTGCTCATGAGCTCTGTTTGGCCCTGGGCTTCTCTGGGCATTTTGATCCTGCTGCTGCTGCTGCAATAAAACCCAGTAGAAGGGGCAGGGAGCAAGGGCTGGGGGGAGGGAGGGAAGGATAAGGAGGTAGTGAGAAGGAAGCCCTAGAATAGTCGTGCACTCCTGCATGTCCTTTGAAGCCTCTCAAACACCCCTGACTTAGTTCCAGCATCTCAATTAGTGGAAGAATGTGCCCAGTGCCAGGGGACAGAGAGCCCATTCAGCCTAGTAGGAAGTCCAGGAGGGCTTCCAGGAGGGGTAGGTCTGGAAAGCTGAGCCAACAGTGAAGCGCTTCCTCTCAGATTCTGAGGAAAGAGAAGCACAGCCAAAGCCCAAGCAGCAATTTGATACAATGACTTCTTGCTTGAGCTCAGGGCACAGATTTTCCCCCTACTGCCCTGTCACAGTCAAGACCCTGCCTGGAAGTTTGATCCCCAAAGTCAGAGGTTCCAAGTCCCCGCCTCCTTCCACCTCCCATAGGAGCCAGAGTTGCTGCCAACCAAAGGGGAGATGGTAGCTGCAAGCTTTGGTTCCACACACAATAGGCTATTCCAAGTCAAAGAAGGCTCTTATTCAACCAGGCAGCTTCACACCCAGATGCCTGTGATGAAGGCAGGCTGGAGCTGAGCCTCTGAAATTTCACTCAAAGGGAGTCCATGGAGCCTTTCCCTTTACAGGTCCTGGGATTCCCTCTTTTTTTTTTATCTCTAGCATTTACTACAGTGACTGATAGTGTCTATTAGTTGCTTGTTAATTGATTGGTCATCAGTGTTCCAGATCTTTTCAGGAAAACTTAGCTGCCCCTCTGCTCCTCTCCTACCCCCCAGCATCAAGTCACACATGCTGGAGACGAAGCTGGCCTGCTTCAGATTCTCTGTCTATCAACAGACAAAGCCCTTATTTTCTTCAGTGCTGTTCAATTCTACTCAATGAGAAGCAAGTGCCAGGGAAGAATTGGGAGATATAGCCAGAGGACTGTCCTGTCTGCCAACCACTCATCCCTCCTCCTTAGCATCAGCCCCTGGGAGCCAGTTTTCAATATCTGGCCAAGCCCCAAATCAGTCTGTTTCCTAAAACTTTAGTCCTCCTTGCTAGTACTCCCCCCTGCTCCTTTCTCTTCTTTTTTTTCTTTTTTTAAACCCTTACCTCCCAACTTATAACCAATACTGTATATTGGTTTCAAGGCAGAAGAACTATAAGGGTTAGGCAATGATCAATACTGTGTCTTGGTTCCAAGGCAGAAGAACTATAAAGATTAGGCAATGATCAATACCATATGTTGTTTCCAAGACAGAAGAACTATAAGGTCTAGGCAATGATCACTACTCTATATTGGTTCCAAGGCAGAAGAACTATAAAAATTAGACAATGATCAATACTGTATATTGGTTTCAAGGCAGAAGAACTATAAGGGTTAGGCAATGATCAATAATGTGTCTTGGTTCCAAGACAGAAGAACTATAAGGGCTAGGCAATGATCAGTACTCTATATTGGTTCCAAGACAAAAGAACTATAAAGATTACGCAATGATCAATACTATATGTTGTTTCCAAGACAGAAGAACCATAAGGGCTAGACAATGATCAGTAATGTGTCTTCCTTTAAATGATCACTTTATTGCAAATAATAATATGGAAATGGATTTTGACCAATGATACATGTATAACCCAGTGGAATTGCTTGTCAGTTCAGGGAGTGGGGAGGGAGGAGAAGAGGGAAAGAACATGAATCATGTAACCATGGAAAAATGTTCTAAATTAATTAATTAATTAAAAAAATGTTGTGTCTTGGTTCCAAGGCAGAAGAGCTGCAAGGGCTAGGCAATGGGGTTATGTGATTGGCCCAGGGTCCCATAGTTACTAAGCATCTGAGGCTGGATGTGAACTCAAGTCTTCCTGCCTCCAAGTCCAGTGCCCTATCCACCGGGCCACCTTGCTTCTAAGGTCACACAGTGAATCTAGGACAAAGTCAGTCTTAGGTCTTTGGAATAATAATCTTTCTAGGAATAAGTATGTATTATTGATGTATTATTCCCTTCTGAAAGTCCAGTGAAATTGATGGACTCCTTTTCAGAATACAGCATGTTAGTTGCCCACACTCATAATTATTGAAGGATCGGTGTCATCTCCATTAGGCTAATGAAAAGAAAGATGCTATATTTTCTTTTCCTGATCCAAGTTCATATATCCTTTGAAATCTCTTCAGAATGTCATGTCTTGGTGTGAATAAGCTTCATCCCATTACAGATAAAGGATATAAAAGAAGAATAGAATGACGTGTAGTTGATGGTCAATCATGCTGAAGTCAGGCAAATGGGGAACTGCTGGAAATATCATTCCTGGTTGGCTGTGTATCAGCAGGCTTGGTAGCAGGGACCCCCTGTTTGCTCCCAGGGTCGGGCTTGTGATATCAGAAAATAGAGATCAGAGAGTTCTCAGGTTTTTCTCAGAGCTGAATAATGGTGCAATATATGGGAATGAGGAGAAGGTTCGAGGACCAACTATAATCACAGAATAGCAGAGCTGAGTAGGAACATGAGTTAGTGGGGTCATTTTAGATCACCCTTATTTTATCCAATCCCCTTATTTTATAGATGAGGAAACAGAAGCCTAGAGAAATCAAGTGACTTGCTCCAGGAAGTATTTGAACTCAGGACTTGGGGCCAAGGGTTCAAGTCTCCCAGTTCCACTTTTAACAATTTGTTTCCCTTGGTCATGTATGTAGTCCAGTTGAACTCATCTAGAAATGAGCATAAAGATCCCTGCTGGCTACATGTTAACTCAGAAAACCACTTTTTAATATAGTTCTATTGCCTATACATTTATTTTATTAAACTTTTCTCAATTGTATTTTAATCTGGTTTGGGAAGCACTCTAGAACACTGGTGGACAAGGTGGGCAGAGTACATAACACTTCTGACTCAATCCATCCCTTCCATTTCAAAGATGGAAGTGATATGGCAGCCTACAGTCCAGAGTACGCCATTTGGAGTCAATGGATTGGGATTGGATTCCTGCCTCTACCTCTCACTTCCAGAGTCCCTCTGGGGAAGTCATTGACCCTATAGTGGTTTCTGTTTCCTCAACTATAAAATGAGAGGGCTAGATGGCCTTAAGGAATCTTTTAAATTCTAGCTCTCTGCTCCCCTGAAAAATCTGTGCCATGCAAACTTATCTTATTGATTTCCATTTTAGACATGATCCTACATTTAGAACTACATGACACGTCCCTCCTCCTTCCTCTCTACAGAACAGTGTAAGTTCACCAAGGATGAGAACGATGTAATTTGTCATCTTTGTATAGCCAGTGGGGCAGTACTTTGCATGTAAGAAATGATAACTCTTCATCAAATTGAATAATTGTCATGGGACCCATGGAGCCAGAAGTCACCAAGGCCCTTCTGGATCAGTGTGTGGTAAAGGAATGGAGAAAACTTGTCCCTCAAATGAGTCTTCCCTTCTGGCTCCTCCTGTGCACCTTTGACTGACTGAGGAGGCCACCAAGATCATCCCTAGATAGGGCTCTTCTGAGGAGAATGTTCCCCCTTCCTTGCTATTGTAGAAAACTATGTGGCCCTTCCAGTAGGTACAGAAACAGTTCCCGCAGGGATGACCAGCAGGCAGGTGCTGCTGTACTCTGCACCTGACTGCCCACCTCCCAGCCCCTGGCTAGCTCTGAGGTCAGCCCAGGAATGACCTCAGAACTGCCTGACAGCAACCAGAGGGATCTGGTATTCTATCCCTTCATCAAGTTTCTAGAATCTGGCTAAAATCAGGAGCATCTCAGAGCCCCAGTCAGTGACTTGAGAGAAGCAATTTGCATCCCAAGATGGGGGAAATTGCTTTTTGTTCACTTAGGACAGTATTCTGCACTCAGATCACAAAATCGAAGTGTTGGAAGGAATCTCAAAAGGAAACTCCAGATCAGAACAAGAATTCCTTCTACCCTAAACCCAAGCTGTTTTCTAGACTTTGCCGAAAGACCTTAAATAAGGGGATAGGCACTGCCTCCCACTGAAGTCCATCCTACTTTTAAAGAGTGTTAATGCTTAATCAATCAACAAATATATGTGAAATTTCTGCTATATGCCTTGCACTGGAGTAGGAGGTAGAGGAACATATTAATCTAAGTGAGAAGTTCCAGCAGCCAAGGCATTTACACTCTTTTAAGGGGAAATAATATGTTCATAAATATAATAAATATAGGAGACATCTGTATGTGTACATGCAGAGAGGTCAAGGAGAATGAGGATTAAGAAAATGCCATTGGATTTGGCAGTTAGGAAATCATTGGCAACTATATATATAGAGAGAGACATGTTTATATACACAAAAATATCTTTTATATATCCTATATATATATACAAATGTGTATATTAAATATATATGTAAGGATATCTTTGTATGTATGTATATGTGTATGTATATATACATATAACATTCACACATATACATCGTGATGAACGGAATATTTTTTTAAACCCTTACATTCCATCTTGGAATCAATACTGTGTATTGGTTCCAAGGCAGAAGAGTGGTAAGGGCAAGGCAATGGGAGTTGTGACTTGCCCAGGGACACATAGCTGGGAAGTGTCTGAGGCCAGATTTGAACCTAGGATCTCCCATCTCTAGGCCTGGCTCTCAATCCACTGAGCTACCCAGCTGCCCCCTGATGAAGGGAATATTAACATCTGGAAGAATCAGAAAAGGTTTCTTAAAGGAGGTGCTACTTGAATTGAAATCTGATGGTAGTCAAAGACTCAAAGAGATGGAGATGAATAAGAAGAGCATTATAGGGATAAAGACTATCTTTGCAATGGCTTGGAGGTGGGAGATGGAAATGTCATATACAGAAAACAGCAATTTAGCCAGTTAAATAATAGCTAATATATATGCTTTCTAGGGGCCTGCACCAAAATGGTGGCAGTGTCAGAGAAAAGAAAGAGGTGTATCTAATAGATATTGCAAAAAGCAAAATTGATAGGTTTTGGCAATAGAGTGGATCTGTGGGGTAAGAGATAGTGAAGAGTCAAGAATGATGCCTAGGTTTTGAGTTGGTGAACTAGGAAGGTGGTGGTGTCTTCAACAATAATAGAGAAGTTACAAGAGAAGAAGGATTAAGGGGATAAATAATGAGTTCACATTTAGACATGTGGTTTCAGATGTCTACTGGACATCAGTTTCAAAGTGTCTGAAAGTCAGATGAAGATGTAAGTCTAGGGTCCACAGAGAGACTGAGGCAGGGAAAGTTAGATTTGGAAATTATCAGCATAGGAACAGTAACTAAATCTATGGGAACTAATGGGATCACAAAGTGAAAAAATATAGAGGTAGAAGAGAAGAGGACCCAGCTCTGTGGTAAACCAACAATTAGTGAGTGTGTCCTGGATAGGATCATGTCCCAAAAAATCTAGAGAAAAGAAAGTATTAAGGAGAAGAGGATTATTTCCAGTGTCAAAGGCTGCAGTGGTCAAGGACAATAAGGATTAAGAAAATGCCATTGGTTTTGTCAGTTAGGAGACCACTGGTAACTCTGGAGATAGTAATAATATATACATCTAACCATGTCATTCCTTTGCTAGTTCCCTTTTGCCTAGAAGCCAAGGCTGTCTTCCCTCTGGTTCCAAGTTAACCTCTTATGGATACCCCTTTCATGCCTGATTGATTTTAGCAAAACCAGATGGAGTTGCTAGTACTCATGATCTCATTCTGAGTTCAGCCTCCTACAAGGATTGGCACAACTTTTTCCTCAGCACAGGAATACATTCCCTCTTCATTTATTAAAATTCTTTTCTTCCATCATAACTTATCTCAAATGCAATCTTTTTCATGAAGTCTCCATTGAATGTCCCCCACTTCCTCTCCACACTACTGAAAATGTTCTCTCCCTCCTCAATCTTTGATGGAATATCTGGTCTCTAATCTTTGACTTTTCACATTGTACCATAAGGGCAAATGGACTCTTTGGAAGAGACCCTGACATTGGGAAAGACTGAAGGCAAAAGGAGAAAGGGAAGGAAGATGTGAGACAGAGACAGAGACAGAGACAGAGAGAGAGAGAGAGAGAGAGAGAGAGAGAGAGAGAGAGAGAGAGAGAGAGAGATGGATGGATAGATAGATGGATGGATGGATAGATGAATAGATTAATAGAGAGATAAATAGATTATAGATAGATAGATAGATGATGGATGGATGGATAGATACATAGATGAATGAATAGATAGATAGATAGATAGATAGATAGATAGATAGATAGATGATAGATGGATGGATAGATAGATAGGTGGATGGATAGAGAGATAGATAATAGATAGATGGATAGATAGATAAATAGATAAATGGATAGATAGATAGATAATAGATAGATGATAGATAGATGGATAGATAGATGGATAGATAGATAGATAGATAGATAGATAGATAGATAGATAGATAGATAGAATCAAGAAAACTGCAAACATGAACTTGGACAGACTTCAAGAGGCAATGGAGCAGAGAAGGACCTGATACGGAGTTGCAAAGAGTTGGACACAACAGAGCTACTGGACAACAACCACCCTAAGAGCCTTATTTACATACACATTAGACTGTAAGTATCATGAGGGAAGAGACTGTTACTTTTCATCTTGGCATCCCCACACATAAGACTCTGACTTGGAACATAGTAGGCTTTGTAAATGCTCCACTTTATGTTCATATTTTGTTTTATCCTCTAGCCATTTGTGTACAGGTTGTATTTTTTGGCCCTCTAAGCTCTTGGAGGGCAAGGGCCCAAATCTTGCTCATCTTTGTGTCCCAGTGTCAAGTGCAATGCCGCATACATAGTATATTAACAAATATTTTGTCCAAGTGAGTTAAAATTATGGTCAGAGGACCAAACTCAATGGGCCAAAATGTTTTCCTTTTATTATTCTTCCCTTTTCTCCTTTCTTCACTTTCTTCTTTTCTCCTCCCTTCTGTTTCTGGGAAGCAGCCAAACTGTCCAGTGTTTTAAAGGTTGGGTGCTGGCTCTAACAGAGTGTGAACACGGTATGATTTTCCTGTTGAATAGAAAGTCACTTTCCCAGTTGAGTGGCTGCATGCCCTGGGAGAGGCAGGCTCCAGGGCACAAAGAGAGAGCCTACGTGTTCAAGTATCTAGGCTAATCCCTAACAAAGTACATCCGAACAGTGTCAGATTGTGCATCATGGCCACTTATCTCCTGTCTATCTTCTTTACCAGCAGATATACTATAGGTATAGTTCTTATTAAATTAAGCATAAGACGAAATCATTTATTTAAAGTCTTTTACCTGTCCATTGCCCTGGGGCAGCTTCTTTACTAAGTGATTTCTCAGATTTTCCATGAGTCATCTGGGTGATGGATAAGGGAGGTGTCAGGAGGGTGGCTTAGCATGTATTGCCAACTAAAGGCCAAAATGGGTATATAAAGGGAGGAAAGAGATGAATATGTAAGAGTAGAATAGCATCTATCCTGATATCAGAGGGCACTAGGAAGGTCCTTGTCCATCAATGTCCTATGTCCCTTATCAATGCCCAAATTTATTCTTAGAGAATCGCTGCTTCAGATTAAGCATTATCTCATTGTTCTCTTATATAACATGAATCTCCCTATAAAGGGAAATTCATTTACCTTGACAGAATGGAGAGAACATTGAACTTGAAGTCAATGGACTTAGGTTTGAGTTTTCACTTCACCAACTACGGGTCCTTTGGCAAGCCACTTCAATGAGGTCAGTGAGTCTCAATTTCCTCCTCTATCAATCTTCAAAATGCCCACAATGCAATAGTTACTTTACAGGATTATTATGGAGTCAGCACTCTGTCCTCAAAACTAAATATGAGCTATTATTAACAATATGTTGGCTAGAATACTGGACTTGTGGTCAGAAAGAGCTGGGTTCAAATTCTGTCCCTGAATCTTACTGAATATAAGATCGAGGACAGTAGAACACTTTTACCCTTGAGGTCTTTTTGTGCAACACATAATTCCATGTTCGTCAAGCTGTGAAAGAAGATACATATTACAGATAGTTGACAAAAATTCATGGAGGAAATAAAATGAAGAATGGTATGTTTCCGTCTGCATTCAGACTCCATCAGTTCCTTCTGTATAAATGGAGATTTTGAACCTTAGACTTCATTCCCCAGAAGTCCTTGGTATTTCCCAGAATTCCCTAAAATCTCTCCTGGGTCTCCATATTGGTGAGATCACATTATTGGTATTTAACTGGCAGCAACACTTCCCACGCTCTCTCTTTTTGCATGATGTAGCATCAGCAGTGACGGTGGTATGGTAGGGGATGACTGAAATGGCTAACCAGCCATGGGCACATGGTTTTTACTTTGTATCCTCTTTATTCTTTGATTTCTAATGATCCTTAATAACCTCATAAAATATAATATTTTATTACTAGAGATATAAATTTAATTTTTATACTTCTATGGTGAAGGATAGTCTCTTTCATCATGGGAACCCTGGAGTCATCCTGAATCCTTGCATCGCTGATAGTAAATCATTCATAGCTGATCATCATACATTATTACTACTATTAGAACCCAGGTCTTACTGACTCCAGGCCTGGCACTCTACCCACCCTGTAGCACCTGGAGTTATGTGTTGCACAATAGCACTTGTATAACCTATATCATGTTGCCTGCTTATTTTGAGGAAGAAGAAGAGAGACAGAATATGAATTGCAAAATATGAGAAAATTATTATTAAATTTGTATCTATATATAATCTGCCAAAAAAAAAAGATCTGGTCCAAATGTTGTCTCAGACACTTACTAGCTGTGTGACTTTGGGCAAGTCACTTAACCCTGTTGGTTCCTTGGTTCCTCAGTTGAGGAATGGAATGGCAAACTACTTCAGTGCTTTTGCCAAGAAAATCCCAAAGGGAGTCACAGAATTGGACATGACTGAAAATGACTGAAGAACAGCAAAATGAGATAAACAGCAATATGAAAGTCCAAGAAAAGGGCCGGGGGCATTCACATCAACTGCAGATCCCCCACGGGGTCCTGAAGAGTCAGACATGCCTGAACAACACAACAAAATGAGATAATAAATGTGCAATCTATGGCCCAGTAGCTCAAGCTCTGAGCTTGTCTCTAATTCTGTGCTCTTCTGTCCTTCTGTCCTCATAGGTTATCACTACAACAAAAGAGCAATCATTCGGGGAAAAGCATCCTATGCATGAGTCATAATCAAAAAGGCAGGTCTTCAATGAATTTCCATTGAACAGAAAGAACCTCAGGCTAAAAGCAACAGAAATTCTTGACTATCTTCACGCATTGGTAATCCATTTATTCAATAGCTATTTATGAGCATCAGACACTGTACTGGGTCCTTGAAGATTTCCCATTTCTTTCTGCTCTTGGTGCAATATACAATGTGGATAATCTATAAGAAATCATCTGGTTTTACCTTGCTTTGAACTCCCAGTACTTAAAATAGTTCCCAGCACATAGCAGGTGCTTAATAAATTCTTATTAACCGACTATATATACTTTGAGTTGCCAGATGGTGGGCAGTGATTCTGGGAAGCAGCAGATGGGAAGAAGGAAGTAACTTTGACAGCCAGGGTAAATAATAATAATAATAATAATAATAATAATAATAATAATAATAATAATAATAATAATAATAATAAATAAATCCCTTAGCATTGGTGGGAGGAGGGGTTGGTGACTGACCCACTTGATTCCCAAATACACCCCTTCATTGTAGTTGGTGACTTCTCTTTCTCTCTTTCCAACTGCTTTGAAAATCACTTTCACCTGATGAAGGATGGGAGAAGCATACATGATTGCATGATTCCCCCAGACCTGTACCCCCTGGCCTTGGCCATTTATTGACCAACTTCCAGTGTTGTTCAGGGGCTCATAGACTCATAGAATGTTAATGCTGGAGGGGATCTTAGGTATCACTTAAATCTAAACCCTTCATTTGATAGAGAAGCAGACACTAAATACAAACACAAAATCATTTTTAAAAGACATGAAATAATTTATTTAAAATTCAGAAGTGAGGTTAGGGTTATTATCCACAGTTTGCTAAATGCATTGTAGATTTTCCACTTGGTGGATTCACTATCCATGTAGATCATTAAAAAATTATTTTAGTCTTAAGGTCTTTCTTACTGCCCCACATTTTAGCTCCATTGGACAAGATAATTGAGAGTAGCCTGTAGAAGCTATCCTTTCATCAGTAGGGGTACTCATAGGAGGCCAAATGGTACAGTGGGGAGATATAAGATCTGAAATCAGACCATCTGGGGTTCAAATGACAGATCTATTATTTGCTACCTGTATTACCTTGGGCAAGAACCTTAACTTTCCTTTTCAGTAAACTGAGTGGGGTGGTCTAGATGACCTTATGATCCTTCTACTTGCCAAGTCACAGCCCATTCACGTCTTCTCATCCTATGCTATATAGTAGGTCCCCCTATGACCCCTAATCCTCTAAAGAAGCTCTACCTGACATGGGAGAGGCCTTCCTCTCTACCTTTCAGTATCTCCATGTGTCTAAGCTTGTGAAGACTTCTCCTGGCAGAATGAGCAGATGAGAACAATTGGTTCCAAAGCCATGAAGATGGCTGAAGAAAGTTCTGTGGAGTGCTAAACGTCAAAGATGCTGAGGTCACCCATTGCATCCAGGACCATCTCCAGGTGTTCTGACTTTTGTCCTGCCACTGGACTCCATTGACTGGAAGAGAAAGTGAAGCCAACAATTTGCACAACTCTGTCTCACTTAAATCCAGTTTTTGCACAAGTAAAAACATTACTCCAGAATGCCAACAAAGGATAAATATTAAGAACACTGATAATAATAATAATAATAATAATAATAATAATAATAATAATAGCTAGCATTTACATAGTATTTTAAGGTTTGGAAAGTACTTTATATATGTATGCATAAATAATATATAATATTAAATATATAATAAATAATATATAAATAAAGGGATAAGGAGATATATATGTATATTTTAAACCCATACCTTCTATCTTAGAATCAATATTTTATATTGGTTCCAAGATAGAAGAGCAGTAATCCCAAGGCAATGGGAGTTAAGTGACTTGCCCAGGGTCATACTAGGAAGTATCTGAGGCCAGATTTGAACCCAAGAACTCCCATCCCTTAGACCTGGTTCTTAATCTACTGATCTACCTAACTGCCCTTGTACTTTATAAATTTTATCTTCTTGGAGCAGAGAAAGGGATATTAGTCAATAATAAACATCAGTTTTTATGACTTCATGATTTACATTGATATTGTTGTTTAGCCATTTTTCAGTTGCACCCTATGTTTTGTGACACCATTTGAGGTTTTCTTTGCAAAGATACTAGAGTGGTTTGCACTTCCTTCTCCAGCTCATTTTATAGATGAGCAACTGAGGAGAAGTGACTTTCCCAGGGTCCCATAGCTATGTTTGAGGCCACATTTAAACTTGGATCTTTCTGACTCTAAGTCAGGCACTCCATCCACTGTGCCAAGACTCATGGGCTAAAGTGGATGAGACTTTGTGGCAAAGAGAAACTGATCTTCTTGAAAGCCCAATTGAAATGAGTGAAGCCCTTCTCTTTCCTTCCTAACCCACCTTTTCTCTTTAAGGTCTACAAAGCACTTTCCTCACAGTAATCCCATGAGATGACTGTTGTATTGTCATCCCCATTTTACCTAGGAGAAAACCAAGACTCAAAAGGGATAAACAAACTGCTGGGCTTCAAACCAATGATGTCCTTGACCCCAGGACCAAGACTGTTCATTACACCATCCTGCTTCTCTGAGATTCAGCTATCTTATTGTACTTATCAAAGTAGCACCTCATTATAGAGGATCTCTCCACCTGATTGACATAATCATTCCAGTGTCTTATGTGAATAAACTGGCTAACTGGCAGCCCTGGGAGTCTCCAGAGAATATTTCCTTGGAGATGAATATTTTTCTTGTTTCTAAGGAAGTTGGGAAGGCACCAGGGCAAGGCTGAGGCCAAAGTAACCCTAACTAAATATAGCATCAGCAAAAATGTCCTTCCAAGACAGATCATAGGAGCTCAGATCGGCTGATGGATGGGATGTAAGTTTGGGAGGACTGGGGTGCACGATTCTTCAGTTCCCAGTGTTCTCTGACCCCTGACCATGACTGGACTCATAGAAGTCATGAGATCACAGATTTCTAGCTAAGAAGGAACCTTAGAAGTCAGGGAATCTACTCCTTTCATTTTATAGATGAGGAAATTAAGGCTCAAATATGTTAAGTGACTAATTCAGGATGATTGAACCATTAGAAAAGAAACCCTTTGATCAAAGACTTATCATAAGAGCGATACTTTCTTTTGAAGTCACTGAGTCACTGGCTAGACATGGAGGGAAATAACTATCCTGACAACACCCAGAGTATCTGCAGAAAAGCTAGAGCTGTGTGGTTGTGGGTGGAGTACATAGGATCTGTCCTTTCTTCATCTCTATCAGGAGGAAAATGAAATTTGCTCAATCTTCTAAACAGAAGTATTTGGAGGAAAACATTTGGGAAACTTGGAAGTCATTATATTATCATCACCCCCTGGGATGTGTAGACTAGGAGGAATTTGAGCCTATAAACAAATGGCCGAGTCCTTAAGACATCCCCTACAACAGTAGGCCACCATGGATGGTCCTTTAGCCTGGAACTTTATGTCTGAAAATGACCTGAGAGTGTGTGTTGGGGTTCTGGATTTGGGTGGGGAAAGGAAGAGGATGAGAAGGGGAGGAAATCAATTTGCTGGCACTGCTGACATCAGTATGATCTACCTTTCTTTTCTGAAAGGTCTCTTACAACAGTGCCTCCGACACAAAGATTACATATTAAAATAAATTTGCTTTTTGCTTGAGAACACAAACATATCACTTCATCCATAGTGTCAATAAAATAACCAAGAAGGTCACATTTTTTAAAATGTCTTGAAGCTGTGCTCCCCATTCAAATTATAGCCATTTTCCATTCGCTGGGTCTGGCCATGGCAGCAGGCTTGGAAATGAGTAAAATTGCCATGACTGGTGAGGGAAATAACTATCATAAAGTCCATATACTTTTCTATCTAAGGAAGTCATGGAACCACCCTTGGGTCAGAGTCTATTGACTTTATATTGTGTTTAAAAATGAAGGTTACTGATTTATCAGGCTGTTGTCTGATTTCCACTGGTGACTTCAAGTTCTGTCTAGGTTATAAGAGCCAGCAGATGATAAGAAACTGGGGGGTGGGGGGGGGGGAAAGCAAGAGCCATTTGAAGGAGACACACTGATTCAGTTCAGTTCAGGAGACATTTACCCAATAGTGCCTGTTGCATTCAAGGTACTCATCTTTAAGGTTGCAGGGTCAAAAAAAAATAGACACTGCCTTCAAGGAGCCTATCTTCTACTGACAACAGCTGGAGTTCTGTCCATGATGAAGGAGTGGACTGGGAAAGCATTTTTGGACAATGTGAGAGCCTTAATGTCTTCACCTGTAAAATGACAATCATAATAACTGGCACACTAATTTGAAAATCTTCATATATATTTTGTTGTTAGTATTCTCAGATTTATGCTGTTGCTTAGTCATGTCCAACTCTGTCGACATATTGCCCATGGGTTTTTCTTAGCAAGGATACTTGGAGTGGTTTGCCATTTCCTTCTCCAAGGGGAATAAGGCAAATGAAGGTTAAATGACTTGACCAGGGTCATACAAGTAGCAGAAGTCTGAGTTCAGATTTGAACTCAGGTTTTCTCAACCCTAAGCCCAGTGTTCTATCCACTGAGCCCCCTAGATGCCTCCTCTCATATTTATAGAACTTCAGAATTAAAAGGAACCTTAGATGAGTTCTTAATCCAAATTTCTCATTTTAATGAGAAGAGAAACTGAGTCCCAGAGAGTGATAGTGAATTATCAAAATTAGGGATTCGGAGAAGTTGAATTCCAGGGCAGAAAGGCAATAACTATTGCCAATAACCTTTATGAGGGCACCAGTTATTTGTTTCAGGTCTCTGAGGCTGTCTGGAGCCAGCTTATAGAAACAGAGCTGGCCCAATTTTCTAGGTGAGAGTTTCTAAATTAACCTTTATAATGTAGAGGAAGAAAACAAGAGAATCAGTTGAAACCATTTTGCCATATAGAGCAGCTCTAAGGAATCTATTTACCTGGGCAATTTGCCTATGTCTTAAATTTTGTAGCATTACATTTGTCACTTATGGAAATCTCAACTGGACTGTATTCTAAGCTATTGAAGGGTTCAAGGCAGAGCTTACACGAAAGAGCATGGATTGTTGATGTCATTGTATCAGAAGACTGGAAACAGCTGCATTCTTGTTAACTTGTACTGAGTTTTCCCTTATTCTAGCAAGGAAAAGGTCAAGTCCTTGATGAAGACTCCCTTGATGAAGACTGTCCTAAAGGTTGACTCATAGAATAGCAGAAATCTCATACAGTATTAATAGGAATTCTATTGCACAAGAGAAAGCTCTTGCATTCAGTAGTTGTAAGACCCTGATAGAGACTTACTTGCCCTAAATCTTCTCAAGAAATGGTTACATCAACTCCAAGTGCTAGACTGGTTATAAGCCAACTCTCAAGCCTTTGACCAATGTGAGATTATATCTAAAAATACTTATGGATGACCTTATTCTTCTATTCCTTAGGGATGGATGCCTGCCATGGTCTTAGAAAAGTATGTGGCTCTGTAGCCCATATCTGTTTTTGTTGGAGGATGATAGAAAATCCACCAAATTACAAGATGCTTTGAGCACCAGGGCCACTGTTGACCAATCTGTTGCTCAAGCAAAAGTGTAAATTTTGGCCTTGGGTGTTCCATCAATAAGGAAAATGGGGGAAAACATTTATAGCAAATGTCTAATAAAATCTTCACTTCTCAAATATATAGAAAACTGAGTCAGATGTATAAGAATACAAGGCATTCCTCATTTGATAAATGGTCAAAGGATATGAACAGGCAGTTTTCAAAAGAAGAAGTAAAAGCTGTCTTTAGTCATTTGGAAAAAAATATCTAAATCATGAAATGCCAATTAAAATCCCTCTAAGGTACCACTTCGCAACTCAATCTGTCTAATACAACAGAAAAGGAAAATGACAAATGTTGGAGGGGACATGGAAAAACTGAACACTAATGCACTCTTGGTGGAGTTGTGAACTGATTCAACCAATGTAGAGAACAATTTGGAACCATGCCCACAGGGCTATAA
Source organism: Monodelphis domestica (assembly GCF_027887165.1). NCBI lineage: Eukaryota > Metazoa > Chordata > Mammalia > Didelphimorphia > Didelphidae > Monodelphis > Monodelphis domestica. The sequence goes on along the minus strand of NC_077227.1, from coordinate 661,319,655 downwards.
AACTATGTATACCTTTTGACCTAACAATATCCTAAAGAGATCAAAGAAAAGAGAGAGAAAGCTCTGTATGTATAAAAATATTATAGCAGTTCTTTTTTGTGGTGTCAAAGAACTGGAAATTGAGGGAATGCCCATCAATTGAGGAATGGCTAAACTATGGCATATGATTGTGTGGAATTCTATTGTGCTATAAAAAATGATGACCAGAATGATTTCAGAAAAATCTGGGAAGATTTATATGAACTCATGCAAAATGAAATGAGCAGAACCAGGAGGACATTGTACATAGTAACAGCAATATTGTAAGGATGATCAACTGTGAATGGCTTATCCATTCTAATCGATACAATGATTCAAGACAATTTCTATGGACTCATGATAAAAAATATCACCCACCTCCAAAGAAAGAAGTGATGGAGTCTGAATGCAAATTGAAGGATACTTTTCCCCTTTATTTTTCTTGCTTTTTTTGTAATATGGCTAATGTGGAAATATGTTTTGCTTTTTAAATAATGAAGCATTTATTAAGCAATCTGTGTGTGCTAATCACTGTGTGCTAAGAAGTAGGGCTACCAAAGCAAAAACCAAAAAGAACAAAAAGAACAAAAAATCCCCAAATCTAGAACTCATGGTTTAATGGAATATTTAGTGACATCATAGAATCTCAGTTGAAAGAGGCCTCACATGCATTTATTATGCATTTAGTGTGTGCCAGTCATTGTATTAAGTGCTAGGGACATAAAGGGGAGAAAATCTTAGTCTTTGGAGCTCACAGTCTATGAGAATATTCAATGATATTGTGGAAATTCAAAGTGTAACTTGGGCATGAATACTCTCTCTTAATAGCTCTAAAACTTCATTGCCTTGTATTTCTTTTCAAATGTGACAGTAATGGAGAACTCACCACCCCCTAACCTTACCTTCCATCTTAAAACAACAACAATAGAACTTGCATTTTTATTTTTGTGGGCCTAGGATGTTCCTAGGAGGGGACTCCCTCAACCCTTCAGACCATCACCTGCCATCAAGAGCCTAAGAGAGCTAGCTGGGGCAGGGCTTGGTACCAAATGTCCACTTTGTGTCTGAGGCAGGACTTGAACCTAAGTCTTCCTGATTCTTGGCCTCCATCAACTAAGCCTAATGCCTCTTGTGATGATGAGGAATAGGAAGGAGGAGGAGGGAGAGAAGAAGAATGATGTAAAGAGTTGGGGGGGGAGAATCCTAATAATTAAATAATAAAAATATTTCACATTTAAAAAATATATATATATATATTGGTTCCAAGGAAGAAGAGTGATAAGGGCTAGGCAATGGGAGTTGTGACTTGTCTAGGGTCACATAACTAGGAAGTGTCTGAGAACTGATTTGAACCTAGGACCTCCCCTCTCATGGTTTGAATCTCAATTCACTGAGCCACCCACCTGCTCCCAAGCTTATTCCATTTTAAGATGGCCCCTGTTGTTAGAAAGTTTTCCCTTAACATCCTTTTGTACAAATCTGCCTTTTTGCTACTTCTCATTGTTCCTAGTTCTATGCCCAGCTCTAACTGTGTGATCTTGGTCAGGCAGGTCTCCTAAACTTTTCAGGCCTCAGTTTTCTCATCTTTAAGTGGGGTTGGATTAGATGCCTTCTAAAGTCCCTTCCATCTCCATTTCCTGTATGCAATGAACATTTTTTCCCTAATATGAGAAATAGGAGCCCTGAACCTAGTGGGCAATGAATAATGTCACAAAAAGAATGAATTTCACTACAGGAATGAATGAAACAGCATTTAAAAATGTCAACAAAATTCAATTTAAAAAGGATAACTTATAACTAAGTTAATTTTTCAAAAGGATTTAATAAGTATTCTACTGTGTGAAAGGCATTATGCTAGGTACTCAAGATACATGGAAAAAACAAATGAGTCCTTGCCCTCAAGAAGTTTACAATTTCCTGAAGGAATAAAACATGCATATATGAGTAAATATAGAACATAAATAAATACAACACATAGACAAAATAATTCTGAGCAGCTGATTGGTGCAGTGCACAAAGTGCCAGACCTGGAATCAGACTTACTTCTGGAGTTCAAATCTGGCCTCAGACTGTGTGATCCTGAGTAAGTTACTTAATCCTATTTGCCTCAGTTTCCTTATCCACAAAATGAACTAGAGAAGAAAATGGCAAATACTCCAGTATCTTGCCAAGGAAATTCCAAATGGGGCCATAAAAAATTGGACAAGATCAAAAAGATTGAACAACAACAAAAACAAATTAAATAATTTGAGGAAGAGGGAATGCTAAATATTGGATAGGACTGGTGTTGGGATTAGGAAAGGCTTTGAACAGAAACAATTTGAGGTTAGCCTTGAAGGTACCTAGGGATCCTAAAAAGTTGAGGGAAGGAAGTATTTCCATTCCAGGAATTGGGGACAGAATACAAAATCAGAGATTAGAGATGGAATGTCATCTCTGGGCAAAAACTTTTAAGCTAATTTGGTAGGAACACAGTGAGTATGAGTGACAGTAATGCAAAATAAATCTGGAAAAATTGACTGGATCCAGACTGAGGATCATAAATGCCTATCTTATTCTAGAGGCAAGTGGGAAATCCAACTTCTTTTTTTAATTTAATTTTTAATTATCATGCAAAACATACTTCCATATTGGTTATTGTAAGAGCATACTCACTCAAAACCCAAAACCCTTAATATACTGATGTGGAAGACAGTATGCTTTGATCCATATCCATCTGACTCCAATAGCATTCCCATTCATAATTTCTTCAGAATTGCCCCCGATCATTGCATTGCTGAGAATAGACAAGTTTTCACAGTTGATCATTGAACAATATTGCTATTACTGTGTACAATGAACAACTAATCTTCTTGAGTAGACAAATGACATAAAAACTGATGAACAATGTGAGCATTATTTCTTATTCTTTTGTCTGTATGTAATAAGATCATTGACTAGTTAAAGAAAAACCGCACCAAAATATCAGGGAGGAGAAAGGGAAAGATGAGAAGATAGCCCTCTATGCAACCAAAACAGCTTCAACCTGAGCTATTGAATAAACTCTAAATGCTAGAAAAAAAGGATAAAAGAAAACATAGATGCTGATCATTATTATTTCCTACAGAAGTTTAACCAATGTAAAAGAATCACTCATCTGTAAGATAAGGATAATAATAGCATCTGCCTCACTGGGTTGTTATGAGGATCAAATGAGATAATATATATCAAAAGCTTGACAAAACTTAAAAGCCATATAAATGTCAGCTGTTATTATCCTCACAAACAACAAGACCAAAACCACCCAGAAACTGATATAACTAGCAAACAGTTGATCTCCTTGCCAACCTCAAATGTGGAGCAATCCAGTGGGATGGGAGTTTAGAATATCAACTTGTTTGCAAAACTTTACAGAGTGAAATGGCAGATTACCAGAAACCTCCTTCTCAAATGGTCCTTTCTCTCCTAATTCTCCTTTCTTTCTCCAGATTCTTACTCTGTTTATCATTCTCTATCTTTCAGCTTCAGCCTTTCCCTCTCTGTTGCCTCCTTTTCCTCTTATAAACTTGTTCAAGTATTACTCACTCCAGAACAAACAAAAAACCTTACCAAATAACCTCCCTGGACCTCTCCTCTAGTTGAATCTAAGTTTCTTGAGAGCAAAGAATATTTCCTTTTTGTCCTCATCTCTCCAGTTCCTGCCATGTGATAGGCAACTAATAAAATGTGCTTGCATGATTTTACCACTAATTCCATAGAAAGAGTAATACATACACAATACACTGCCTCACCAGAACCCACTCCTTATTACCTATACCTCTGCCCCTGCCATCTGGCTTCCTGTCTATTAAAGCTGCTATCTCAAAGGTTACCAATGAATTCTTTTTTATCAATCTCATCTTCCTGACCACTCTATAGTGTTTTATATTATTGACCCTTCATCTTTCCCTTGCCCCTCACCTTCTCTTGGCTTCTGTGACACCATTTCCTGGTCTTGTTGCCTCTCTGACTAACCCTTGTCTGTTTGCTTCATTAGTTCATTTTCCTTCTCCCTACCCTTAAATACTGACATGTCCCAGAGCCTTCTGCTCTCTTTATGTTTTCTCACTTAGTGGTCTCATGGACTATTATGACTTCAATTATCACTTCTATGTGGACAACTTCCAAACAGATGTACCTAATCCACACTAATCTACTTTTTGAGGGAAAATAAACAATGCTGTATATTTTAACAAGATAGACACAATTCGGATGACAATTTAGTCCAATATATTTGCAAATACAGACAGATCAATCAATGGACTTTCAATCCTATACATGATATCAGTTCCAGTCTCTTATTTTTAATTGCTGGTGGGATATCACCCTCTGGACATCATGACCCAAATGGATTTCATCATTTCTCCCAAAAACCTTTATCTTTCTCCCATTTAACAGTCACAAGAGCCTAAAACCAAGAGTAATATTTTTTCTCACCTTCCTACATCAAAGCAGTTACCATGTCCAATTAGTTTTACCTTTACAACTCCTGTCACATTTGTCCCCTGTTCTTGGCTTATACTACCACAGTGTTAGTTCAACCCTTTATTACTTTTTTATTATAAAAGTTATTAACTTGTCTCATTACTTCCAGTCTCTCCCCAATCCAGTTCATCTTTAATCCTTTTGTCAAGGGCTCCCTTGATACAGAGGAACTGGAACATTTAAGCAACTCTCATTTCTCTGACTCATTAATCCTATGGTGTGATGGTCAACTAATTCTCTAAAGTCAATGTTTAGATTAACCCAGAATCATAAAGAGTTTAAACAGTTCACCTATGATTTTAGAAGACCACCCTTAGTCAAAGAACTCTTTTTAAGATACTTAAAAGCACTTGCTCATATAAACCCTCTACTTTGCTTTGTCTAAGGCAAATTACAAAGAGAAACAAATAGGTGAAGAGAGTGAAAATTGAGAAATAAAAAAAGTGGGTAGAGAAGATATTTATCTTATCACACTAAATATTGCTCCACTGCTTGACCAGTTCAGCACAACTTGTTAACCTTCAACCAGAATTAATCTCTCTCCAGAAGTCAGGAAAGGAAAGCCAGCTCTTCACTCACCCAAGTTCCCTCCAAGAGGTAGTTCGAGTTGAAGATGATGACCTGTTGAGGATGACTCCTGAGACCCACCTCTAGCCTCAGAAATTCAGGACTTTTATAGTGACTTCTTGTCCCTTTTCCTTTTCACAGGGACCAACCACAGCTTTCAAATTGTCCTGCCCATGGGGGCAGTGTCTTGTGAGATCCACTTCTCATTGTCTGGAGGTGTAAACACTTATCAAAAGAATTCACTTTTACTTAGTGTCTGGGGAGGTACTAAGTAGGGGTTCTAAAAGAAAGTCTGATTCACACTTCACAGTCTGGAAGGTACTAAGTAGGGATACTTAAGTTAGTGTTAACCAAATGTTAACTCAAAATAGACAATGAGAATAAAGAATTCCCTTTCACACCACCTATAACAGTAACCATCCCCAGACACCATGGTCCCATTCCCTAGGGAAGCTAATGTACTCAATTTTGGAATTATCATTATAGGGATGAGTTATCTTTATTAGAGACTGAGTGAAAACTATTTATCTCTTGCCATATCATGCTCATACCCCATTCTGCTTTCAAGATCCCTCTCATAGTGGCTCTGAACAATGAGACTTGTCCTAGCTTTATCAAAGATATAATGCCATAAGTATAGGATCAGGAAATATATTCCCTAGACAACTGAACTGGCACATGTTAGAATCAAAAGAAAGTTATATCCTTACTGACAGGTATAGAGCATTTGATCTTGTGGGTGTCACCAAATAAAAGTGGAATAAATATCCCCATGTGTGTGTGTGTGTGTGTGTGTGTGTTGTTATACACTAAGGGGAGTATGGTGTTTGACTCTAAAGCATATTTCAAAGGTAGGAAAGATGAATGACCCTACTCACCATGACAGAACCTTATATAGACAACTAGGTGGCATGATGGATTGAGCACTAGACCAAGAATCATGAACACCAAGTGAAAATCTGGCCTCAGATACTCATTAACTATGTGACTCTGGGCAAACTTAACATATCTGCCTCAGTTTCCACATCTGCAAATTGGAATAATTGGAGTATCTACCTCCCATAATTGTGGTGAGATCAAAACACTTAATAGGCACTTAATAAATGCTTATTCCCTTCCCCTCCCCTATATGATTTGTACTCTTATTCGGGCTTTAGCCTTCACAAAAGGAAGAACTTACAATCATTTCCATAAAGAACAGAGACCCCTATCTGTTGTCTTCAAGGGACAAGACCTACCAAATGAAAAAAAAATCATAAAAATCTAAGTTCTCATTGTGACCCTTATTATTCTTTCTGGAGTGATGATCTAAAAGAATGAAAGGTTTTGAAATTCATTTCTTTATGGTGATGCTCTCATTGCTCTTTTACAGACAGCTCTTCCTATAGGTACTCCCTTATTTGGTCATTTCTGCGCCCTGTCTTAACAAGCATCACAAGTCATTACCACTGTTGTTTGGCCCTCCAGCCACATATGTTTCATTCTTTTGCTGCCATTCTCATCTGCTTTAAAGAGTGTTATGGGTTTTGTCTGATATTCATTCTCTTCATAGGCTCTATCCAGTGGGCTGTCTCTGCTGGATAAGGACCTCAAGTTCATACCATACAAGGATGAAATGAAGGAACTCATTATGTTGAGCTCAAAGAAGAAAAGACTTAGATAGGGCCTATGGTCCATTTTAGTCCAAGAGCCATTCATTCCCCTTGGCAGAGAAAACTAAAGCAAGATAACAGAGAAAAGGTAACTTTTTCCCCATCATATGCACTCTATTTGACCCAAGAAGTAATCCTATCCCTTCTTTAATCCTCCTTTCCTCAATATAAGAGGTTTCAAACAATTTTATCCTTAGTTTTCCCTGCCAGCTTTAAGATCTCTTAGACTTGAGTTATTCTCATGGGAAGGTGTTTGTGAGGATTTTCAATGCTAATTACAGCCATGTAATTAAAATTCTGGGAATGCCTACCACACCAACATCTCCAACTAGAGTTCCTAACAAAATATTTGGTTTTCTGTCTTGTGAGCTTTCCTTGACCAGCCCTTCTCCATGGTTAGGCAATCAAAAATCAGAGAAGGCAAGTATAAGAACACCTTATATTCTAACAGAAAATTATCACATTTAATGAGAAAGATGATTCTAATTAGAAGATGCATATGCCTGTCTCATTTGACATCATTTTTAATAGGATAATGTCCTTGAGACGGAGGATATTTCCAGAGCCAGCTCCACCACCAATATGACTCATTGCATGCCCTCTGCTTAGTTGATGCTCAATGATCACTCATTTATTAAGGCTTTCTATCAGAAAATACTATACTAAACATGGAGGATGAGGAAAGGCTCAGCCATGGTGACTACCCTTGAGGAGCTCAAAATCTGATTGAGTGAAACAAAATGCAAGCATCTTTGCATAGACATGATACCTACAGTGTAAATAGGAGGTCATCAAAAAGAGAGGGTGAAAAACTTGGAAAGACCTCTTGGAAAAGCTAGGATTTGAACTGCTCAGGAAGGAATTCAGCAGAAGCCAGTAGGTAGAGGAGAGGAGGAATGGCATTCCAAACATGGGAGTCAGCTTTTTTAAAGGCCCAAAGTCAAGAGATGGCATGTCCTGTACCAGAAACAACCAGGAAGCTGCTTCCATGTTGCTGGCTATGTGAAGTGGTAATTTACTTGACTTCAATGGGTCTTGATTTGTTGTTCTGTAAACTAGAAATAATACTTTCTGCTCTTCCTGTCTTACAGGAATATTTTGACAATCAAATAAAAATGCATGAAAGCCAGTGATATAATCACATTTGAGCATTTGGGGGTACCACCCCATTTAGGGATGCCCAGGCTTCAGGAAGAAGTATTCATTCAACCATCTCAGTTACTTACATTTTTATAACTCTTTATGGGGCTCTATTTCAATTTAATAAATATCTTTTGAGTATACTGTTCCAGGGACTGATGATAAAAACACAGAAATGAACATCTTTAATCTCAAGGGATTTACATTTCAAGGATGAAGAGGGAGGAGGGAAAAGAACATGAATTATATAATACAAGGAAGAGTGTAATGGAGTCAGAGGAGAAATGTAAACAAATCATTGTAAGAATAGCTTTGAGTAGGGGAACAGGGTACAGAAGACACAGTAATTGAACTGAGTCCTACATGGAAGAGAAAGATTCTGAATGGCAGAGACTTGGGGAGGATGTGCTTTCCAGGCATAAAGGTATCATCTCTGTAAATGCACAGAAACTAGAGACTAAATGTTCTTGAGATGAATATATAAAATTAAAACAAAACAAAAACAATGCAGCTAAATGAGGAGAGAATTGGGAAATTTGAGGAAAAAAACCTTTGCAACAAGTTTCTCTGATAAAAGTCTCATTTCTAAGCTACACTGGTAACCAAATTAGCTTTATGAGAATAAGAATCATTCCCCAACTGATAAATAAATGTTCAGAAGATATAAATAGGTAGTTTTTCAGAAAAAGAAATCCAAGCTATAAGAGCCATATGAAAAAAATGCCTTAAATCATGAAAAATTAGAAAAATGCAAACTAAAACAATTATGTGGTGCCACCAATCCATCAGATTGGCAAAGTTGGCAAAAAAGGAAAATGTCAAATGCTAGAGGGGCTAAAGAAAAACTTCAATGTGCTATTGGTAGAGCTGTGACCTGGTGTAGCCATTGTGGAAAGCAATTTACTATGCCACAAAAAGCTACTAAAATGTGTGTGCCCTTTGACCCTGTGATACTGCTCAAAAAAAAGGGGAAAGTTCTATAAAGAGAAAAAATAGTTATGGCAGCTATTTTTGTGGTGGCAAAGAAGTGGAAACTCTGAGGGGGTGCTCATTAATTAGGGAATGATTGAACAAATCATAATATATGAAAGTGATGGAAAACTATTATGCCTATAAGAAATAATGAAAGTTATGGTTTCATAAAAACCTAGGAAAGGGGAAAATTAGGTGACTCAGTAGATTGAGATCCAGACTCACAGTCAGGAATTAAAATCTGGCCTCAGACACTTCCTAGCTGTGTGACTCTGGACAAGTCACTTAACCCCCATTGTTTAGCCCTTACCATTCTTGTATTGGAACCAATTCATAGTATTGATTCTAAGACAGAAGGTAAGATTTATAAACAATTAAAAAAAAAACTAGGAAGACTTGTTTGAACTGACTCTAAGTAAAGTGAGCGGAACCAGAAGAACAATGTATACAACAATATCCTAAAGAGAAACAATTTTGGAAGACTTACAAATTTTTGCTAATCCATTCAATAGCCAACCACAATTCCTCTGGACTCTATGATAAAATACCCTATTCACCTCCAAATAGAGAGATGATGTACTCAAAATGCAATTTGAAGCATATTTTTTCTTCATTGTTTTCTTTTTTTTTTTTTTTGGATGTGGCTAATGTGGAAATTTGATTCTCTTGACTAGACATATTTGTAATGGTTTGGTTTTGTCTTCTCATTGGACAAGGGGTGGGGAGGTAAAGGCAAAAGAATTCAAAATTGAAAATAAAACTTAATTTTTTAAAATTCCATTTGAAAAGCATAAACAATTATAGGAATAGAAAATCTTGTTTCGGGATTGTTATTTGGAGACTAGATAGTAGAGGAGGGGGGAAGGGGTTGTTGTTATTTCCTTAGAGGTATTTTTACATTCACTGAAAGAAGTCTGAAGCAGTGTGCTCTTTTCCCCTGGGCTTCATGGTACACTGTAGGAAGTAGTGTGGTGGAATATGCAAGCTTCACTTCAAGGAAATGACTCCGTGTTTCCCTTCTGTCTGTGGTCCCTGCTCCTTAAAAGTCTCCTCTCTCTTCCTCCTTGTCCCCAGTCTTTGGATCAATAAATAGGTTAGCTTCTGTCAGACCCTTTGACTCCATCTATCTGCCCAGTCTAGCTGTCTCTCCATCTTTCACTATGACTCTGTGTTTTCCTGTATACCTCTCTTTGTCTCTCTCTGTATCTCTCTCTCTGCCTCTGTCTCTCTGTCATTTGAGGGTTAGCTCACTCACTGTATGGGCTTGTGAACTGACACTGTCAATAAAGTAACTAGCAACCAAACAAGGCAAGGAATTCACACCTTATTGAGGGAACAAATAACAAGGGTGTCTATCTGAGGGCTCCATTGGTATTCTAAAAATGGCTGGAGAAACTGAGAAAGAAGCCCATTGTGTGGAGTGGGTCCCAGGTGGTGAACTTATAGTAGGATGGGAAGAATCAATGAAATTTCAGATATATTAATATATATATATAAAATTAAAATTTTACATTTAATATTTATTTTTAATATATTTTTTCTTTTCAATTTTGAATACTTTTGCTTTCACCTCTCCATTCCCCTGCCCTTTGACAAGACAAAACAAAACCATTATTAATATGTATAGTCAAGAAAATAAAATTCCCAAAATGACCTCAGAGGTCCTTTAGCTCATTTTACAGCTGAGGAAACTGAGGAATTTAACTGAAGTTAAATGACTCAACCAAAGTTGCCTAAATAGTATCAGAGGTGACCTCCAACTCCAGAGCCCATTTCTACTCCTTTTATCCACTGATCTATATGCCCTATATGACCCCTCTATTATACTCACCTTTATTCTGAGTTCTAAAAGGTCTCATCATGGCTTTGCCCATGGGATCTGCTTACTGGATATTTGTTAAATTGAACTGAATCCCTTTGTTTGTGAGAGAATGTCCTGGTTTTTGAATCACACCTCTCCCACACCCTGTTGACCCAACAACCAAATGGGCCACTTAAAATTATCAGGCAGTTAATTGATAATAGCTAGTAATAAGCCAGAGTTGAGCAATACCAAACATACATGTGGATACACTCACTCACTCACTCATTTTACTCCCATAGAAGTGACTCTCAAGTCAAAGTTCTTCAATTCCTCCTGGAAGGTACCAAACAAATTTCTGGTCCATTGAAGGATTGTCGTATAGTGGTGTGTTGGGGTTAGAAGAGACCTGGATTTTAATTCCAATTTCAAAAACTACTTTGGGCCTTATTTGCCTTGTCTGTAAAATGTGAGAGTTGAATTAGATGATCTCTGAGGCACCTTCTAGTTCTAAACCCTACAATCCACCACTAAGACTGTGATGGGCAGTGAAGGGCTCAGGGACTCTGAATGTTATCTGTTGGAAGAGATGGGATTCAGTAAGTATGGATGTAATGATCTCCTTTCTCTCCTTTGCCAATCCTACCCATTCTGTAAGACCCAATCCAAGTTCTACCTCTCCCAAAAAGCCATTGTTGAGTCCTCCCTTTCCATGTAATTTAGCATTAGATTCTTTGCTGCTTGGTATTCTTTTCCTAACTGCATACACGGTCTTGTTTCATTTCTCCAACTCTCTGAGGTCCCTGAAAGCAAATTGGTGGCGGGGGGGGGGGGGGGCGGTGTCTTATTTTTCTTTCTTATTCCCAAGCAGAAGACTGAGCACACAGTAGGTGCCTAAAATGGTTTTGAAAATCAAAGAAAAAGATAAAAGTTTTTTGGAACCCAATAATTTTTAGAAAGTATGGACAATTAACAAGAGAAAAAGAACCCCCCCCTTTCAGATATAAGAAGAAACATCACTAGAGGCTCACTCTAACTGAATGAGAAATATATGAATATATTTTCTAAGGTTTCACAGAAGTGTACTTGAGCTATTTTTTTTGTTTTTTGTTTTGTTGGGTTTTCTTGGACTGCCTTCTTGCATAAGATCAGAGTTCTTTGGGCAGAAAAGGACTTCTTCAGGGGGGGATTTTATTATTATTATTATTATTATTTTAAATTTCAAATTTTAAATTCTTTTTGAGAATAATTTTAGGTTAAGAAACATGCTACCTCTCCAAATCCAGAAAATGAACTCTTCTTAGAAGGTACCATGAAGATGTCTCTGCAGACCACAAGCTACATCAAGAAGATCCAGAATGAACTTTGGGTGTGGTTGATTGAACTGAAGGTTGATTGAACATTTAATTTTAATGTATACTCTAATGCCAAAAGGGGACTGCCCCCTAACTAGCTATTTGTCAATGTATCTAGCAATTGTTGGTTTTGTTCTTTTTTTCCTCTTATCTTCAAATTATTGCAATTTCAAAGTTGGTATGTTTACAAGACCCACTAGAGAAACTAGTCTTCCGTGGGTCTCAGGGGAGAACATATGATTAAAAAATCTGTTACCCTAAAAAAGAACTACATATCCCAAGAACCCACTGACTTCCTATCACTACATACTTCCTATAGACAGAGGATAAAGGGTGTGGGCTTTGGAGGCTCCCTCTCTCTGATGTAGAATCAGCATTGATGGTGCTGAGTGGGGATGACTAAAAAATGGCTAACCAGCCGTGGGCATGTGGTTTTTATTTTGTATCTTCTTTATTCCTTGATTTCTAATGATCATTAATAAATCTCTTAAAATATAGCATTATTATTGAGATTTAATTTTAACTTTTATAATAGTTCAATTTCTACATTTTGCAGATAAACAAACTGGCTCCCATAAAAGGTAAATAATTTCCCCAAGATCATGTAGGTAATATCAGAAACAGCTAGGTAACACAGTGAATAGAATGTTTGCATGGGAGTTGGAAAAACTTGGGTTCAAGATAGTTATTAATTAAATAACCCTAGTTTCCTCTTTATAAAATGAGGATAATAATAGTATCTGCTCCCCATAGCTGTTGGGAGGATCAAATGAGATGATTTATGCAAAGTACTTTACAAACTTTAATGCAGTCTGTAAGTGCTGACTGTTATTATTTGAAGTCAGGTCCTTTGACTTCAGAGCCAATGCTCTGGTGATAGGTCCTATAATTATCCCATTTTGTAGATGAAGAAACTGACATAAACAGTTTAAGAATCTATCTCCCAAGGTTATTGTGCATATGAAAAAATATAATGTTTATAAAGTGCCTTGCAACCTTTAGAGTGCTATATAAATAGATATATGTATAATATATCATATAAATAGAGTGCTATGTGAAGTCAGGTCCTTTGATTTCAGAGGCCATGCTCTTTCACTCCCACAAATCCAAATTTTCTCCTGGCCCTATAAAAGAAGAAGGTTTCTCTAGATCAAGATCAACTTCCTTCGCAGGAAGAATGGGGCATGGCTAGATACAAGTAAAGTGAGATCAGAGTGTTTGACTGGCAACAAGGTCCTCTAATGCTTCATTCCTTGATGTCTAGTCATTTTCTGTTTCATTTACTTTTTTAAAAAGTATTTTTAAGTGATTTATGTGTTTGTTATAATTTCCATGTATCATCCTCCCTTTTTCCTTTCTCCATAATAGAGAAGGCATCATTTGACAAAAATATGCATAAAACTATATCTTGCTTATTTCTATTTATCAGTTCTTCCTCTGAGAGTGGACATACACAAGTCATTCTTCCAACAATATTTCTGTAGCTGTATCTAATAAGACACTAAAAACATATCTTATATTATTAGAAAAGGTCATAGGATTATAGATTTAGACCCAGAAGGAATCTTAGCATCTTCTGATAGCATTCTGTGGAAAAGGAAACCAAGAGAAAGAATGACTTGAACAATTAAATGATCTATTGGTAATTTGAATTCAGATCCTTGGAGTTCAAATTTAACTTTTATTCTGCTACACAATGTTGCCTCCTCAAATATGTTCTTGAGGGATTGCAGGTCAAGATGACAGCATAGAGGCAACAAATGTTCAGACCTCTGAAAACCCTTCCTTACCAATTACAAACTAAATGCTCCTAGGGGACTGAAAATCAAACCTAACAGCAAGACAGAGCCAAGGAACCCTCCAGCTGGACTCAAATTAAAAGATATGCCCGCAAAAGCCAGAATGCAAGAACACTCAGGTTTAAGGGGAAAGAAGAAAGAAGGTCCAAGGACCCATCCTCCACCTAGAACGCTAAGCCTCCAGCAGCAGTTGGAACCTCTGGGCGGGCAAGGGTGCTGGTCTGGAGGGAATACCTTACAGGCAAAGCTGTGCCAGGCTCAAAGTGTCGAACACAGACAAGTGGGGAAGCAGTTGGAGGAAAAGCGCAGAGTGGGCAGCCTAGTTGCTGCAGTGGAGATACTCCATATTGCCCCCCAGTTCCCAAGGCTTTGGCCACAGGGCACATCCAGCTCAACCCAGCTGAACTTAATCTCATCAAAGCTTTCAGAGGGCAGGGAAGCTCAAACTCCAACACCCCTCCCCCACAGACTCTGCTGAGAGATTTTCTGACAAAGCTCCAAGGCTGAAAGCTGAGGAAAAGCCCAAAACCACAAAAAAAAATGAGAGGAGCAAGAATGTAGGCAACTGCAGGGAGTAACAAAGGGGTGAATATAAGCAAACAACAGAAAAAGAAAAAAGAAATTACAATCGACAGCTTATACAGGCAATGATACAGGCTTTGGAAGAACTCAAAATACAATTCAAAACACAATTAAGAGAGGCTGAAGACAACTCAGAAAAGAACTTAAAGAGCAAGATAAGTCATCTGGAAACAGAAACAGTGTCTTGAAAGCCAAAATTAATCAGCTTGAAAATGAGGCAAAGGAGATGAAAGATGAGGCAAAGAAGATGAAAGATGACCTCGAAAGAAAATCAGACCAGAAGGAGGATGACCAAAAAGCCAGGGATGAAATCCAGTCTTTAAAAACCAGAATACGACAATTAGAAGCAAGCAACTTCACAAGGCAGCAGGACACTATAAAACAAGATCAAAAGAATGAAAAAATTGAGGAAAATATGAAGCACCTCATTCACAAAACAGAAGATTTAGAAAATCATTTCAGGAGAGACAACTTAAGAATCATTGGTCTACCAGAAGACCATGACAAAAGGAAAAGCCTGGACATCATACTACAGGAAATTGTCCAAGAAAACTGCCCCAATATTCTAGAACAAAAGGGAAAAGTGGAGATTGAAAAAAATCCATAGATCACCTCCTATACTTAATCCCCAACTGACAACACCCAGGAATGCTATAGCCAAATTCAAGAACTATCGGACCAAGGCAAAAATATTACAAGTCGCTAAGAAGAAGTCATTCAGATACCATGGAACTACAGTGAGGATAACACAGGATCTGGCTGCATCTACACAGAAGGACCAAAAGACATGGAATATGATATTCCAGAAAGCAAAGGAACTAGGTCTACAAACAAGAATCAATTACCCAACAAAACTGACTATATTCTTATAGGGCAAAACATGGTCATTTAACAAAATAGAAGAATTCCAAGCATTTATAAAGAAACAAACAGAACTGGACAGAAAATTTGATGCCCAAGCACAGAATTCAAGAGAATTGTCAAAAAGTAATTAAGAAAGAGGGGAAAAAGAAAAACAAAACAAAAAAAACTTTTTTAAAGAGACCCAATAAGTCAAAATGATATGTATAACTATAAGAAAATAGGTCATTGGTAACTCTTAAAAATTGTTATTATCACCTAGGCAGCTAGAAGAAGTACACTTAGAGGGGACAGTTACAAACTGTATAGGATGAAATGCCAAGACATGAATATGTATACAGATATATGTATGCATAAATACATATATATGTATATATATACAACTAGAGCTAAAAAAGAGGTTAATACTAAAAGAAATGGGAAAAGAAAAAAAGGGGGTAAATTTATATGTCATAAAGAAGCTCATGGTGGGAGGGGGGAGAACATAAATACAATGGAACAGTAAAGAGGTTGGAGACAGGAAATATTCAACTCTTATGTGCATTGAAATTGACTCAAAGAGGGGAGAACAATCAAATCCATTGGGGCAGAGAATTGATTTGCACTCTATAGGGAAGTAGAAGGGTAACAAACAGATTGGTGGGGAGGGAAGCAATACAAGGGAGGGAGAAGGTAGGGGGGGTAGTTTAAAAAAACTGTAAAGAAAATAAGAGGGGAATAAGAAGGGAGGGGGTAGAAAGGGAAGTAAAATAAGTGTGGGAATTAGGGGGACTGATTAAAAACAAAACATTGGTGTAGAAGGAAATAGTGAAAGAAGAAAAGGCAGGACTAGAAGTAGAAATCAAAATGCTGGGAAATACATAGCTGATAATCATAACTATAACTCTGAATGTGAGTGGAATGAACTCACCCATAAAATGCAAGCAAAGAGCAGAGTGGATTAGAATCCAAAACTCAAAATCCTACCATATGCTATCTACAAGAAACACACATGAGGAAGGTAGATGTGCATAGGGTAAAAGTAAGAGGATGGAGCCAAATCTATTGGGCATCAACTGATAGGGGAAAAAAAGGCAGGAGTCGCAATCATGATATCTGAGAAAGCCAAAGTAAAAATAGATCTAGTTAAAAGAGATAGGGAAGCTAATTACATCCTGATAAAAGTCAGTATATACAATGAGGAAATATAGGCACTCAATATGTATGCACCAAATGGCATAGCATCCATATTTTTAAAGGAGAAACTAGTGGAGCTCAAGGACGAAATAGATAGAAGAACTATACTAGTGGGAGGCCTGAACTTCCTCTATCAGAATGAGATGAATCAAACAAAAAAAATAAATAAGAAAGAGGTAAGAGAAGTAAATGAAATCTTAGAAAAATTAGAGTTAGTAGATATATGGATAAAAATAAATAGGGACAAAAAGGAATACATCTTATTTTCAGCAGCACATGGTACATTCACAAAGATTGACTATGTATTAGTGCATAAAAATATTGCAAACAACTGAAAAGAGCAGAAATAATAAATGCAACCTTCTCAGATCACAATGCAATGAAAATAATAATTAGTAAGAGTACATGGAGAAGCAAATCAAAAATTAATTGGAAATTTAAAAATACAATTCTCTAAAATCAGTTAGTTAAAGAACAAATCATAGAAACAATAATTTCATTGAAGAAAATGACAATGATGAGACATCCTTTCAAAATCTATGGGATGCAGTCAAAGCAATACTCAGGGGGAAATTTATATCCTTGAGTTCATATATTAACAAATTAGAGAGGGCAGAGGTCAATGAATAGGGCATGCAAATTAAAAAACCAGAAAGTGAACAAATTAAAAATTCTCAGATGAAGACTAAATTAGAGATCCTAAAAATCAAAGAAGAAATTAATAAAATTGAAAGTCAAAGAACTATTGATTTAATAAATAAGACTAAAAGTTGGTACTTTGAAAAATATATATACTATATATATTTTATATATAAATAAAATATAATATAAATATAAATAAATAAAAATAAAATATAAATAAATATATATATAAATAAAAATAAAGTATACAAAGTACTGGTCAATCTAATTTAAAAAAGGAAAGAAGAAAACCAAATTGACAGTATCCAATATGAAAAAGGAGACCTAACCTCTAATGAAGAGGAAATAAAAACTCTTATGCCCAATTACATGGCAACAAATATGGCAATCTAGGTGATATGGATGAATATTTACAAAAATATAAATTGCCTAGACTAACAGAGGAAGAAATAGACTACCTAAACAACCCCATATCAGAAAAAGAAATTGAACAAGCCATCAAAAAACTCCCCAAGAAAAAATCCCCAGGTCCAGATGGATTCACAAATGAATTCTATCAAACATTCAAAGAACAACTAATTCCAATATTATACAAACTATTTGACAGAATAAGCAAAGGATTTCTACCAAATTCCTTTTACAAAACAAATATGGTACTGATTCCAAAGCCAGGCAGATCAAAAACAGAGAAAGAAAACTACAGACCAATCTCCTTAATGAATATAGATGCAAAAATCTTAAATAAGATACTAGCAAAAAGATTCCAGCAAGTGATCACTAGGGCTATTCACTATGACCAGGTAGGATTCATACCAGGAATGCAAGGATGGTTCAATATTAGGAAAACCATCCACATAATTGACCATATTAACAAGCAAACTGAAAAAAATCACATGATTATCTCAATAGATGCAGAAAAAGTCTTTTACAAAATACAACACTCATTCCTATTGAAAACACTAGAAAGCATAGGAATAGAAGGCCTTTCTTAAAAATAATAAACATTATATATCTAAAACCATCAGCAAACATCATCTGCAATGGGGATAAACTAGATGCTTTTCCAATAAAATCAGGAGTGAAACAAGGATGCCCATTATCACCTCTATTATTTAACATTGTACTAGAAACACTAGCAGTAACAATTAAAGAAGAAAAAGAAATTGAATATATTAAAATAGGCAATGAAGAGACCAAGCTATCACTCTTTGTAGATGATATGATGGTCTACTTAAAAAATCCTAGAAAATCAACCAAAAAGCCAGTTGAAATAATCAACAAGTTTAGCAAGGTTGCAGGATACAAAATAAACCCACATAAGTCATCAGCATTTCTATATATCTCCAACACATCTCAGCAGCAAGAATTAGAAAGAGAAATTCCATTTAAAATCACCCTAGACAATATAAAATACTTAGGAATCTATCTACCGAGACAAACACAGGAACTATATGAACACAACTACAAAACACTCTCCACACAATTAAAATTAGATCTAAACAATTGGAAAAACATCAATTGCTCATGGGTAGGATGAGCTAACATAATAAAAATGACAATCCTACCCAAATTAATTTACTTATTTAGTGCCATACCCATTGAACTACCAAAAAACTTTTTTTACTGAATTAGAAAAAAACCATAACAAAGTTCATTTGGAAGAACAAAAGATCAAGGCTATCCAGGGAAATCCTGAAAAAAAATGTGAAGGAAGGAGGCCTTGCAGTCCCAGATCTCAAACTATACTATAAAGCAGTGGTCATCAAAACAATTTGGTACTGGCTAAGAGACAGAGGAGGACCAGTGGAATAGACTTGGGGTAAGTGACCTCAGCAAGACAGTCTATGATAAGCCCAAAGATCCCAGCTTTGGGGACCAAAATTCATTATTTGATCAAAACTGCTGGGAAAATTGGAAGACAGTATGGGAGAGATTAGGTTTGGATCAACATCTCACACCCTACACCAAGATAAACTCAGAATGGGTGAATGACTTTAATATAAAGAAGGAAACTATAAGCAAATTAGGTGAACACAGAATCCTATACATGTCAGACCTCTGGAAAGGGAAAGACTTTAAAACCAAGCAAGATTCCCAGTTGTATGACCCTGGGCAAGTCACTTGACCCCCATTGCCTAGCCCTTACCACTCTTCTGCCTTGGAGCCAATACACAGTATTGACACCAAGATGGAAGTTAAGGGTTTTTATTAAAAAAAAACAAACAAACAAACAAACAAGCAAGAGCTAGAAAAAATCACAAAATGTAAAATCAATAATTTTCATTACATCAAATTAAAAAGGTTTTGTACAAATAAAATCAATGCAACCAAAATTAAAAGGGAAACAATAATTTGGGAAACAATCTTCATAACAAAAAGCACTGACAAAAGTCTAATTACTCAAATTTATAAAAAGCTAAGCCAATTGTACAAAAAATCAAGCCATTCTCCAATTGATAAATGGGCAAGAGACATGCATAAGCAATTTTCAGCTAAAGAAATCAAAACTATTAATAAGCACATGAAAAAGTGTTCTAAATCTCTTATAATCAGAGAGATGCAAATCAAAAGAACTTTAAGGTGTCACCTCACCCCTAGCAGATTGACTAACATGACAGCAATGGAAAGTAATGAATGTTGGAGGGGATGTGGCAAAGTAGGGACACTAATTCATTGCTGGTGGAGTTGTGAATTGATCCAACCATTCTGGAGGGCAATTTGGAACTATGCCCAAAGGGCACTAAAAGACTGTCTTCCCTTTGATCCAGCCATAGCACTGCTGGGTTTGTACCCCAAAGAGATAATAAGGAAAAAGACTTGTACAAGAATATTCATAGCTGCGCTCTTTGTGGTGGCCAAAAATTGGAAAACGAGGGGATGCCCTCCAATTGGGGAATGGCTGAACAAATTGTGGTATATGTTGGTGGTGGAATACTATTGTGCTCAAAGGAATAATAAAGTGGAGGAATTCCATGTGAACTGGAACAAACTACAGGGATTGATGCAGAGTGAGAGGAGCAGAACCAGGAGAACATTATACACAGAGAGTGATACACTGTGGTACAATCGAATGTAATGGACTTCTCTATTAGTGGCAATGCAGTGATCCTGAACAACTCGAAAGGATTTACAAGAAAAAACACTATCCACATTCAGAGGAAAAACTGTGGGAGTAGAAACACAGAAGAAAAACAACTGCTTGATTACATGGGCTGAGGGGATATGATTGGGGATGTAGACTCTAAATGAACATCCTAATGCAAACACTAACAACATGGAAAAAGGTTTTGATCAAGGACATATGTAATACCCAATGAAATTGTGTGTCAGCTATGGGAAAGGTGAGGGGAGGGGGAGGGAAGGGAGAGAAATAATATGATTCTTATAACCAAGGAATAATGTTCTAAAATTGACTAAATAAATTAATTTTAAATTTTAAAAAATTGTTTTAATTAAAAAAGATAATCTCAAAAAATGTTCTCAAATGATACCAGATTTATTTGACTGTAGCCTTTGTTTATCAAACTATGTTTAGATATCAGTGTCTATCTAATCTTCCCTTCTCTTTGCTCCATTTGTCAGCTTTAGTATTACAGGAATGAGGATGGAGAAGAGCCAATAATTGTTGGCATTTTTAATAGATCAATAGCTCTGGGTTTATTGACTTTTTTTTGAGATTGTATAATTCAATCTTTATTTCAGACCTTGTCCCCTGGGCAAAAGATAACTGTTGAGGATTTTGTATTTTCAAAGTTACTCAATCTAGATGGACATCGTCTAAGTAAACTCAATAAGTTTTTGAGGTGATCATCCACTTTACAAAAATATCCCACTAGAATTTGTTGCCTGGGCATGATGGGGGTTGCCTGTAGTCCCTTGCTACTTGGGATGTTGAGACTGATGGATCATTTGAGTTCAGTGTACTCTAGAGCCAATGGTCATCCTCCAAGCTCAGTACCAATATGGTGAGCCTCTCAATCAAGAGAATAAAGTAAAAGGAGGAATAGATCATCCCAGTTTGGAAACAGAGGAGGCCAAAGTTCTGTGCTAATTAAAAATGGAAAAGATAAAACTGAATCAGTCTCTGCATATAGTATAGGAGCTTCTGAATTAATTGGCAACAGATAAGTGTATGCTAGTAAATGTTTAACAATAAGCTCTTGGGGAAATAACGTCTAACTAATAAACTTTTAAATTTAATCTGGAGAGCAGTAGGTTGAAACTTAATCTATGGATTCGAGGCTTTAATGGGTTCAAATCAAGCCTCAGATACTGCCTACTTGTGTGACCCTGGGAAAATCACTTACTCTCCCATTGCCTAGCCTTTACTGCTCTTTACCTTGGAACCAATACACAGTATTGATTCTAAGACAGAAGATGATGGTTTAAAACAAAAAAAATTTTTAAGTTTAATCTGCATTATTAACATTTTTCAATCACTTTCTTAAACTCAGACAAGCAACATAATCCTATATTAAATCTTAATTTTGTAGAATTTGCTCATTTCCAAGATATAAATTCTCCCACTGGAAATTTAATAATCACTTTTTAAAAGCCTGTTCAAATTGTCTCTAGTACAAGTTGGGAAATGTAATGAGAGCCTGGGAAGCTGAGGAATAGGTACAGAACTCTCAGAAGAACTGCCTTACTCTACCTGGATTCATATAGATTTCCAGCATGAGATTCTAGTTTTTTTCCTTCTAGAATTCCATGAGTATCTTAGTGCTTTAACTCAAAAATTTATGAAGCACCTCCTATCGGTAGATAGGTGCTGTGCCAAACACTAAAGGCATAAAGAAAGGCAAAAGACAAAGCCTGTCCTCAAGGTGTTTGCCTTCCACTGGAGCAGGTGCTAGATGATGCCTTGACCCAATTAGCTGTGCTGAGCAGGGCCTGAGAGGGGAAGAGGATATCATTGAGGCAAAGGTTCTCTAATTATCTCTCAGATCTTAAAGCCCCAAACAAATGAACTTTAGAGAGGTCTGGAGGCAATATACTAATGAAAAGTCATAGTCTGGCATCCATATGCACCATATCAGAATTGGATGGCCATCTTCCATTTGTAATCCTTCAACATCTGATAGACACTGTGTTCCCCTCACTCTAGGAATCCGAGTTCTCATCCCCACCCCTGTGGACTCCTCCATCAAGTCCAGTAGAAAGGGTATGTGTCGTGGGAAAGGGGCAGAAGCAATGACAATGGCAACAAAAACTCTGTGGTCTAAAGAGAAGAGCCACAATTTCCTTCTCTTCTTGTTTTACAAAGAGATCTGGGATTCCACAAGAAGGAGGACCAGTAGATTTCTTTTTTCAAGTCTCAGATCAAATTTCACTTCTTCAGGAAATCTTTCCCAGTCTCCACTCCCATAACTATCTATAGCTGCCATCTTACCTTCAGATGCTGGTGCTTTCCCCCTCTGTGATGGCCTCTCATTTACTCTAAGTATATAGGAGTGACCAATCTCTTCCCCATTGGAAATGTGAGCTTCTTTCTTAAGGACAGAAATTGTTGTTTTGTTTTTAAACCCTTACCTTTTCTCTTACCATTAAGACAGAAGAGGGGCAAGGACTTGGCAATTAGGGTTAAGGGTCTCAAACAGTTAGGAAATGTCTGAGACCAGATTTGAACCTGTCCTTCTAACTCTAGTCCTGGCACTGTGATGCCTAGCTGCCCCTCAGGGACTGTTTTTTAGCCTTTCTTTGTGTTTCCAGTTTAGCTCAGTACCTGGCACCAAGTGATGAATGCGGCTTGATTATTCTTTCTGGAGAAGGTCCTCTAGGCCATCCCCTTTGACCTCTTTAATGAGTCTATCAACCAGCTTATGTCTGGACTTAATTACATAATTATGTGCCTACATTGGGACAACTTCTCTTCCTGAATTGCCATAAAGCCAAGAAGTTCTGGGTCAGAGCTATGCCTAGATGCGCCATTTGTCTGCTTCAGGCAATGCTCCTAGAAGGAACATTTCCTTCCTCCAGTCCCAAGAAGTGAATTATGCAATGTTTACCAAAGGACCCTCTGTACTCCTGGGAAGAGATGCAATAAATTTATTCCTAGGATCATAAATTTAGACCTATAAGGCCCATATAATCAAACCTTCTCTTTTTACCAATGACCAGAAGGATAGAGGGACTTGCCCAAGGTCATTCAGTCAGTAACACAAATCCAAGTTCTTTGATTCCAAATCTATTATCTCTATTATGCAACACAGCTCTAAGTAGTCCTCCAAGGACTATATTTACCTTTCCTTGTTGCCTAAGCTCTTAGCATAGTTCCTGACAGAATATGTTGTGATTATTGTTGATCAGTCATTTTTCAGTCATGTCTGATTCTTCATCACCCAATAGGGATTGGGTAAATTGGCAAAGATAGTAGAGTAGTTTGCCATTTTATTCTCTAGCTCATTTGATGGTTGAGGAAACTGAGGCAAATAGGGTTAAGTGACTTGCTCAAGGTCATATAATTAACAAGTGTCAGAAGCCAAATTTGATCTCAGGAGGATGAAACTTCCTGGCATAGAGAGTCAAGGGCTCTCTCCACTGAGTCATCTATTGATCCCAACACAGAATAAACACAATATTTTTTTGATTGATTGTTAAAATTAGAACTAATCCAATGAATTTAGTTGTTTAAATGGATTCAATTAAAAGGCTTAATAATTCATTAGCTTTCATTTTAAAATGAGTGGAGTACATTCAGAGGAAAATCTGTGGGAGTAGAAACACAGAAGAAAAACAATTGCTTGATCACATGGGTTGATGGAGATATGATTGGGGATGTCGACTCTAAATGATCATCCTAGTGCAAACATCAATAATATGGAAATAGGTCTTGATCAAAGACACATGTAAAACCCAATGGAATTGTGTGTGGGATATGGGAGGGGCTTATGGGGAGGAGAGGAAAAGAACATGATTTTTGTAATCCTGGAAAAATGCTTTAAATTAATCAATTAAATAAAACAAAAAATAAGCATAAAATGAGTGGAATGAATCCTAATGCATCATTGGTGGACCTGCAAATTCATCAGACCATTCAGGACAGTATTTTGGAACTGTACAAAGAAATAGATGAAAAATGCTCATGCCCTTTGACCCAAACATTCTACTACTAGACATATACCTTAATGAAGTCAAAGACAAAAATATTTCCTATATATGAAAATATTTGTAGAGGAATTTTTTGTGGTGACAAAGTCTAGAAACAAAGCAGATACCTATTATCTGAGGATGGCAAAAATAGCTTGCAGTGTATTGATATAATGGAATATCACTGCACCATAATAAAAAATGTTTATATTGAATATAGAAAAAATGATGGATGAATTAAAATGAAGTAGAATCAAGATTGCATTCTACACAAGACTACAACAATGAAAATGGAAAGAACAGCAATGACAAAATGAAATTGACTAAATTTGGCTCAAAAGAAGAGAAGAAAAAATGGACTTCCCTTCCTTCTTTACAAAGGTGGCAATCTATTAATGTGGAACAAATACAGTCAGACTCAGCCTAGATGACTATTTTTGTCCATCTTTTTTTTTCTTTGTTATCCTTTGTTACAGGGGGTAACTCTCTGGGGAGGGACAAGGGAAGGAAAATGTTTACAAATAAAGGTGCTATAAATAAAAGGTGAATCCACTGGTTGGCAATTTAAAAAAATAAGCAAAGTAACAACACAAACAACTACTTTTCATCTTTTCAAATTTAAACCCTTTTTTATACAATCACTTGAAATTCTCCAGCTTTACTCAGAGAGGATGATAGATTCAGTGCTGAAAGAGACCTTATTATCATCTAGTTCTGTATTCTATCCTCTCTTTTCAGATCAAATCAGTCAGTAAATATTTATTACAGACATTCTTTCTGCCAGGCACTACACCAAAGGCTGGGGATAGGACAAAGGGCAAAAGATGGTCCCTACTTTCAAGGAGTTCGCAGTCTATTGAGGGAGAAATAGAAATATCTAAGATAGAATGGAAATAATCAACAGAAGGAAGAGACTGGAATTAAGGGAGAATCAGGAAAGACTTCCTCTAAAAGGATGGAATTTTATCTGGGACTTGAGGGAAGCCAAGGAAGTTGTGTGGCGGAGATGAGGAGAGAGACCAACTAGAGAATCAGGAACAGTCAGAAAATTCCCAGGGTCAGCAGATAGAGTGTCTTGTAGGTGGAAGGGTGGTATGAAGTATTAGAAAACTGGAAAAGTAGGAAGAGGCCAGATAAAGAAGGCCTTTAAAAAGCCAAACAGGAGATCTTAATCCTAGAGGTGATAGGGAGCCACTGGAGTTAATAGAGTAGTGAGTGATGTGCCATGGTCAGACTAGCATTTTTTTTTCTTTAACTTCTGTCTTAAAATCCAAGGCATCAAAATTTTTTTAATTCTATCTTTATTTAGATTTTAAAAAAATCCAAGGCAGAAGAACAGTAAGGGTTAGGCGATGGGTGTTAGTTAAGTGACTTGCCCAGGGTCTCACAGCTAGGAAGTATCTGAGGTCAGACTATCATTTAGGAAGATTACTTTGGCAGCTAAGTGGAGAGAGGCTTGTAGCAAGAAAGTCAACCAGGAGGCTTTGGCAATAATCCAGACATAAGGTGTTGAGGGCTCACATGCCTGTGTGGTAGAAGTGTCAGAGGAAAGGGACATGTCTAAGACATGTTACAAAAGTAAAAGCAACAGAACTTGAAAACAGATCACTTGGGGAGCTGGGAGAGAGCCAAGAGTGAACAACACTTTGGTTTGAGGTCTGGGGAACTGAAAGTCTGAAGAGTTCACAAAGTTTCCCAACCTGAATCACACTGGCTTTGGTTTGGGATCACTAATAATATCTGAAGTGGCTGAACAACTTGGAAATTTGATTGAAAACAGGTGCCATGAGCCTCTCCAAAAATTGATGCACAAGAGGGAGGCTAACCCTGGCCAAGTCATGGCTTCATTACCTGAAGAAGTTGGAACTACTTGCCAAAGCTGGAGTTGGCAAATCCATTGGGTGGCAATTTTAGATCCAAGATGTGGTGGCAGGAGTCTCCTAGAGCTTCTGGTGGAACTACTCTAAATTGTCCAATAAGGGATGGGTTTTGGGTGGTGGTGGGTAAGCCAGAAGGAGGCGTGTCCCATTTGATATGCCAGCCCATGACTGAGCCTAGATGAGCATCATGCCCTATTCTTGATGCCTCATTTTTTTTAACCTTTATCTTCCATCTTAGAATCAATACTAAGTATTAGTTCGAAGGCAGAAGAGCAATTAAGGCTAAGCAATGGAGGTTAAGTAACTTACCTAGGAACTTTAAAGACACTAGGAAGTGTCTTTAGGTCAAATTTGAACCCAGAACCTCCCATCTCTAGACCTGACTCTCAATCCTCTGAGCCACTTAACTGCCCCCTTTTGATATCTTCTTGATTCAGGATGCAAGCATTTATTAAGGGTCTGTTCAGTGCCAGATATTATGCTAAGCACTGAGGATAAAAAGAAAAAAAACCCAAGAATATCCTTCCCTCGAGAAGATAGCACTCCATTCAGAAAATGGAACATACATACATATCTAGAAAATTAAGTCCAAAGTAATTGGGGAACAGGGCAGCTAGGTAGCACAGTGGATAGAACTTAGGGTCTGGGATAGGAAAAACTGAGTTCAAATCTAGTCTCAGATGCCTATTGCTGGTGACCCTGGGCAAGTCACTTAGATCTGTTTGCCTCAACAAAACAAAAAATAATATTAATAATAATTGAGGGAGAACACTAAGCAACAAAGATCACATGCCTGAGTCGTTTAGCTGTAAGATTCTTGCTTGCCACACATGTTTGTGTGCATGCATGTGTGCTTTATTGGGGGCAGCTAGCTGGTGCATAGATAGAGCATCAGGTCTAGAGTAAGGAAGACCAGTGTTCAAATCCAGCCTCAGACACTTCCTAACTGTGAGACCCTGAGAAAGTCACTTATCCTATTTGCCTCCATTTCTTCATCTATCAAATGAACTAGAGAAGAAAATGGCAAACCACTCCAGTATCTTTGCCAAGAAAACCCCAAAAGGGGTCATGAAGACTCAGGCAAGACTGAAATGACAGAACAACAACTAGCAACAAAAGGAGTGGAGACAGACTTGCAGTAAGAGGCAGCATTTGAACTAAGTTTTGAAGGAAACTAAGGATTCTAGGAGCTGGCGATGAGAGAGTCCTCTGTGGGAGAGGATGCCAGGAGGCTGAGCAGTGTTGGAGAAATACTACAGAAGGAAAAGGTAGGTGGCTGCCAGTTTGCTCTGTGCAAGATGTCAGTGTGTGACAAAGTCCCTTTACGACAGCATCTCCCTGTTCGGCGACATCTGTAGAATCATAGACCCAGCAGAAATGCCCAGAAAGTTGTTGGAGCCAGGTATTTTAAGTCCTTGAATAACAGGCTAAGGCATTTTATCCAGATAGAGTCTTGGAAGGTTTTTCAAGAAGCCACCTCTCAGTAGCTTCTCTTTCTTTGAGGGGAGCTGTTCATTTCAACTACCTAAGCAAAATTCCCATAGCTGTTCTTTATATACTTTAATGAGTTTGGTATGTGGCTTACAATTTTTCTCTTCTCATTTCCTGCTTTCATAATGAGAGACTTCAACATACATACTGACTCTCCCACAAACACCCTATATATTCAATTCCTCTGTCTACTCAAGTCTCCTTGACTTGACTCTGAGTCACACACAAAGACAATTATTATACCTATGATCCTACCATCATTGGAAAATGCTCCACCCCCATATTCAAGAATTCTGAAGTCCCTTTATCTGATGATAACCTATTAACTTTCCATCTTTCTCTCTCTCTCTTCTCTCTCTCTCTCTCTCTCTCTCTCTCTCTCTCTCTCTCTCTCTCTCTCTCTCTCTCTCACCTCTTATCCCCCTTTCTTTCTTCCATAATATCTTCCCTCTATTGTAAAATAAACTACCACTAAATTCCATTTATTTGAGTAATTCATTTTGGGATTTAGAAATTAAATCCCTGGTGACCACCAATTAAATAGTTCAGTCAAACCAATAAATCTAACACCCCCTACTAAATCCTAGGAGTACTCATGTAGGGAAATACAATAGTTTCCCTCTTCTAGTTGTGTTGTTTATATTCTAATGGTAGAAGATAAAACATAAAGGGAGCTGGAAAGTTTGGGGGCAAGTGCGAGATTTGTTATTCAACCTCAACAAGTGTAAAAATGGAGACTTGAATCCAGGACTTCAATCCCCAGAAGTCCTTGCTCCACTTCCCCAGAATGCTTTGTAATCTCACTGAATTCTCACCTGGGCACAGAGCAAATCATGATTTAAAGGGTCTTCGCTGTAGGCAGGCTCTCTTTTCTTTCCTATTTCCACTTGCAAGCAGACGGGTCTTTCATAATGTAGGCCTCTCTCTCTGGCCTAGACACATGCCTTTCTTACTTGTTTTTTTCTTAAATCCTCAACCTTTAATAAACCTCTAAACATATCATACTCCTTGCAGAGAGAAACTAATTTCTACCTGCCTCAGTTTCCCTAAATTTTAACTCTTATACTAGGCTCTCACCACTGTTAGACAACCCCACTATGTACCTCCCTCATCAACTCACTCTCCCAATCTCCACCTCAGTTCTGCCAAACCCTTTCATTTCTACTGGAGCCTTCCAGTTTCCCCTCAACATCCTTTTGCAGCTAAGAACTTTGCCTCACATTTAACAGGGAAACAGAAAAAGGCCACTCTCTGTGAGCTCTCTCTTATTCCTCCTTACTTATCTCCCATACCTTAAACCACTATTTCCTCCATCATCCTTCCTCGGATGATGGGTATACCTACTCCTTAGGGTAGATCTTCTCAAGCAATCTTATTTTATCTCATTTCTTCAAACAGATTAACCCTTTCTGTCATCCTCACCCTCTCACATATTTTCTTTTTTTTTTTCAAATTCTTACCCTCTGTCTTAGAATCAATACGGTGTATTGGTTCCAAATGCAGAAGAGGAATAAGGACAAAGCAATGGGGGTTAAGTGACTTACACAGGGTCACATAGCCAGTATCTGAGGTCAGATTTGGGAACCCAAGACTTCCCATCTCTAGGTCTGGCTCTGAATCCACTAAGCCACCCAGCTGCCCCTCCATCACATAGTTACAATCTCTCCTGTCTACCGATTCATTCCCTACTACCTACAAACATGCCCATGAGTCTCCCACCCTCAAAAAACCCACATATGTTCTTTCCATTACTGCCACTTATCATCCTGTATTTTTTCTGTCCTTTTGTAGATAAACTTGAAAAAGACATTCTAGACAAGGCTATGGTGTCTCCACTTTTTCCCTCCCCTTTCATTCTCAATCTGACTTCTGACATCATTATTTCAACAATCTGCTCTCTGAAATTACCAGTGACCTCTTAATTGCCAAATCCAATGGCCTTTTCTCAAGCCTCATCCTCTTTAGCCTTTCTGCAGCCTTCAATTCTGTCAGTCACCCTCTTCTCCTTAACGTGTCCTTCTTTCTAGGTTTTTGGGGCACACTTTCTGCTGGTTCTTCTTTCTACTTGACTTTCTCAGTAACCTTTGCAAGATGGTCATCCAGATCATTCCCTTTCACTCTAGTTTTTCCAGAGGGTTCTGTCCTGGGTCTCCTTTTCTCCTCCCTCTTGGTGATCTCATCAGCACCCATGGATTTAATTTCCAACTCTATGCTGATCATTCTCAAATCTATTTATCCTACCCAAACCTCTCTGCTGACCTCCAATCTCACCTCTCCAGCTGCCTTTCAGACCTCTCAAGCTGGACATCTAGGAGATGTCTTAAATTCAACAGGCTTCAAACAGAAACCATTATCTTCCCCACTATCCCACACCTACCCTATTTCTGTAGAAGCTACACTCTTCTTCAAGTCCCTTAAGCTCTCAGCCTGGGAGTCGTATTCAACTCCTTATAATCTCTCACTCCACCATATTCAATCTGTTGCCAATAGATGGCCTTTGGGACCCTGCTAGGTCTAATCTCTGATTGTGGCATCTGGAGGAAGGAGGACAATTTTTAAAGTCTTTAAATATTCCCTCCTTCCAAGGAGTTTACATTCTCATTGAATTCTTTCATTTTATCATCATAACCCTCTCTAAAATTTCTGCTCTAAGGCTATATAGCCTTGGAAGCACACATGGGTCCCTGAAGATTGTACTAGAGCTCTGTTGGGTTCTAGTAAACAGAAGAGGCTTCAAGGATAGCCCCAGCAATCATCTGTGTCTGTTGTCCAAAGACCAACCTGGCTGAGGATGAAAAGGCTCATTATCAGTGCTTGGTATATGATGAATTCTCCATCCATGACAACCTCTAAAAAATACAAAACCTACTACTTCCCATGGTCATAATTCTATTGCCCTAGAGGTAATGGCACATAGTGTTCATAACCTTTGTAAAAATTAATTTTATTTCTTGATAAAATGTTTATCCATTGATGGATGACATTGGAGGAACTAGGCAGCTAGTTTGAGCAATGGATGGACCACTGGCTGTAGAGACAGGAAAACTTGAATTCAAATCCTGTCTCAGGCATTGGCTAGCTCTGTGACCCTGGGCAAGTCACTTCACCATTGTTTACCTCATTGCACACTGAAAATAATAATGGCACCTATCTTCAGGAGGTGTTGTGAAAATCAAATGAAATAATATTGTAAAGAAATTTACAAAAAGGCCAGCTATTATCAGTATTACTTGAACCCAAGTCCTTTGATTTCAGAACCAACATTTTCCATTTTTTACTACTTGGACTCAGACCAAGAATAACTCCCTTCCCTCTGGAGAACTAGACATAGTGAGCCATGGGTGGCTGTGGTGTCTGGATTTTTTACAGTCACCAGGGTCCTCTGATTCTTTGGCTCTCCTTGCCATCCAGATATCTGTTTCTTTTACGAGGCATTACCATCATAATTATATCTTTACGAGGGGCCAAGGATCACAGCTTTATATGAAGAAGGAATCTCAGAGAACATGTCCTCTAGCCACTTCATTTTATAGAAGAGAAGATGAAGGCTTGGAAAGTTTTACTCTTGGAAGATGGCAGAGGTAGAGAGTAGCCAATCTGAAATTTGAACACAGATCCTTGTCATTCAAATCTTGCTCTCGTTCCACCATATTATGGTGCTTCCTCGGGTGTTCTGGGTGCTAAATGCTTCTGTAGAATTGTAGGTTTGGTTGTTGTCCTTCTTACTTGACGAGGACCAAAATGACATTACTATGTTGGGGTCAGTGTCAGTGGGTCTCTTGATCTGTTCAGACTCAAAAGGCTCAACCACAGGTCAGGCACAAAGAGCCCGTGTGAACATTTGGGATGGAGAAGTCTCCAAATTTGTGCATTTCACATTACTTTTGAGCTATTGCCATTCTACTTTGCTCAAAGAACACGATGCCTTCTTTGATGTGGGTATGCCATGCTGGGTGGTCCTATGCAGGGTCTTCCATGTCTTATAGTCAATACCAAAGTTTTTCAGAGAGTCTGATATCAGATTTATTTGACAGTAATTATGAGTACTGATAGTGGTAGGTCTGGAGTCAGGAAGACCTGAGTTCAAATCCAACCTGATGCTATCTGTATAAACCTGGACAAATCACAGCCTTAATCTATTGGAGAAGAACATTGCAAACTACTCTAATATGTTTGCCAAGAAAACTTCATACAGGCCACGAAAAGTCAGAGATGATTGAACAATAACAACATTACCTGAATATCAATAACTGTCTAACTTGACCTTGTTCCTACTTCTATTTGTCAGCCTCAATTTTACAGGAATGTAAATGGGACAAAGATAACTTTTTAAAAAGAAAAACAGGGGGCAGCTGGGTATCTCAGTGGATTGAGAGCCAAACCCAGAGATGGGAGGTCCTGGGTTCAAATCTGGCCTCATACATTTCCTAGTTGTGTGACCCTGGGCAAGTCACTTGACCCCCATTGCCTAGCCTTACCACTCTTCTGCCTTAGAACCAATACACAGTATTGATTCTAAGATGGAAGGTGAGGGTTTATATTGAAAGGAAAGGAAAGGAAAGGAAAGGAAAGGAAAGGAAAGGAAAGGAAAGGAAAGGAAAGGAAAGGAAAGGAAAGGAAAGGAAAGGAAAGGAAAGGAAAGGAAAGGAAAGGAAAGGAAAGGAAAGGAAAGGAAAGGAAAGGAAAGGAAAGGAAAGGAAAGGAAAGGAAAGGAAAGGAAAGGAAAGGAAAGGAAAGGAAAGGAAAGGAAAGGAAAGGAAAGGAAAGGAAAGAAGGAAAGGAAAGGAAAGGAAGGAAAGGAAAGGAAAGGAAAGGAAAGGAAAGGAAAGGAAAGGAAAGGAAAGGAAAGGAAAGGAAAGGAAAGGAAAGGAAAGGAAAGGAAAGGAAAGGAAAGGAAAGGAAAGGAAAGGAAAGGAAAGGAAAGGAAAGGAAAGGAAAGGAAAGGAAAGGAAAGGAAAGGAAAGGAAAGGAAAGGAAAGGAAAGGAAAGGAAAGGAAAGGAAAGGAAAGGAAAGGAAAGGAAAGGAAAGGAAAGGAAAGGAAAAAGAAAAACAACTCAGTGTATTTACTTTAATAAAAAGATTATATGATTCAATCTTAATCTCAGATTAACAATATAGATAATTGTAGACAGGTTTTGTATTTTTAAAGTTACATGATCCAGATGGATGTCACGTAAGTAAATTCAATAAGTTACAAAGTTATTCATTTGTTTAAAACTTATTTCTGTCTTAGTATCAGTTCTTAGACAGAAGAACAGGAAGGATTAGGCAGTTGGGGTTAAGTGACTTGACCAGGGTCAAACAGCCAGGAAATGTCCAAGGCCAGATTTGACCCAGTCCCCCTGACTCCAGACCTACTACTCTATCTACAGAGCTACCAAGCTGCTCCCGTTCATTTTACAAAAATGTTCAAATGGGATTCCTTAGCTGGATGTGGCAAGGTATGCTCATAATTCCTGCTACTGGGGAGACTGAGCCTATTGAATCACTTGAGATAAAAAGATCAAAGCTAGAGTGGGGTTAAAGTCAATCTGCTAAGTTCAGCATCAATATGATGAACCTCCAACATCAAAGTTCCAAAGCCTAAGGAGAAATGAACCAGTGCAGGTTATAAGTAGAGTAGGCCAAAGTTTCTTTTTTTTTTTTCAAAGTTTCTAAGCTGAACAAAAATGGGTTTAGCCCATGAGTCATGACTGTACATCCAGCCTAGATTAGAAATTATTTAATTAAAAGGAATTATTAATAAACAAAATAAAAGGATTCTACTTTTAATTCTAATGATTCTGTTTCTCATTTTAGCCACATGATCCCACAAATTCTACAAAGTCCTTAAAATCTTAAAATGTAGTTTGATTCAATAAGCATGTATTAAGTACTCGTTATATGTGGACCATGATGAGTTATATAAATAGCTATTCACTGATTTCAGTATAAAAGTGGGCATAATAATGACAAAACATATTAGAAAACTTGGCCCAAGAATAAAAATGAAAAAAAGGGAAGTCTTATAGATTTCCCCAAAACTCCATGATTTTACATTAAAAATGAATTTTTCTTAGTCATGGCAAGCAACATATAATGCTACAAAAAATGAAATTGACTCTATCTTCTGAGGAAATAACTGGTTACCAATGTGGGAGTCCTTTCTGGGTCAGCCATCTGTGTATAGTCAGACAATTAACTAATTACAATAAAGGTCAAAATAAGTACCAATTTAGAAGAAAGGATAGAGATGAGAAGACTTTGTGTGAAATTAGAATAGCTGGAAACTGACCTATTTAAAGAAGCTATTGATGCCCCAAAATGTGAAATGGATAAAGGAAACGACATGGATTATTATCACAGTTTCCTCCTATAGCCTAGCAATTATAAAATAATCACTAAAGTAAGAAAGCCTAAAGAGCCCATTGGCCACTTCATCCAACAAAGAGTTGGTCTCCTTGCCATGAGGAGAGACTAAGGGTAACCCTGTTTCAGAATATAAAATTATTCACTAAATGTTTAGGGAATAGAATAGTAGAAATAATGGAATATCATGAGCAATATCATTTTATAAAACAAATAGAATGGTGAAGGGAAAAACCAATGTGCAAAAGATTCAGAGGCGAATTGGTGGTGTGGAAATTGGAGTTATAGACCTGGGGACCAGTTATGCCTGAATAGCATTAGAAAAAAATCACTTAACTTTCCTGGACCTCATTTTCTTCACCAGTATAATGAAGGGGTTAGATTAGAGGATCTTAGTGTCCTATTCAGTATTAAAACTGGCCTTTTAAAATTTGACTTGAAATTCAATTAAATTAGATCATCATCAGAACACTAACAGTTTGATAAAACTTGAAGAATAGCAAATAGACAGTTAGGTAAATTATTCAGCATTTTAGTGACTTGTTTATTTTAGCATTAAGACAACGGTACCACCACTTTGTTTTTAATTTTTTTTCAATTAACAGAAATCAATTTTCTCTTCCACATTAAAAAATTGTAAAAATTATACATAGTCAAACAAAATAGTTGCCCACATTGATCATATCTGAAAAAAATACTTCTTAATCTGCATCCTGAATCCATTATCACTCTATCAGAAGGCAAATACCATGTTTTATTATGGGTCCTCTGGAACTGTGATTGGTCATTGTGATGATTAAAATCTTTTGAAGTTGTTGGTCTTTATAATGTTGTTATTATATAAATTATATCCATTCATATTCATTTCATGATGCACTAGTTCATACAATACTTTCTCAAGATCATCTGAAACTACACTATTCATTTCTCACAGCACAACCATATACTATTGCATTCAGAGATCATGATTTACTGACCCAGCCTCCAATTGATGGGAACTCTCCTTAGTTTCCAGTTCTTTGCTACTAAAAAAAGAATTTCTACAATAATTTTTATACAAATGGGTCCTTTTCCTTTTTCTCTGAGCTCTTATCTGTACAGATTTACAAACTTTAAAATACTATTTCAATGCTAGCTATTATTGTTATTAATATTATTAGTAAGCCTGGTAATAGTATCACTGGATCATATTTGGATTTAATACTCAGTCTACAGTGATTTTAGCCCCTGGGATGGAAATAGCACTTATAAAAATTAACTTGAGAAGAGGAGCTGGAGTGGACCAAATATACACTATAGAAATCTGTGTTGAAAGGGTCACAATTTGAAAAGAATTTTTCAAAATTTTCAGAATATGTAAAAGAGAGGAAGATACCAAGCAACTGGGAAAAGAGAGGAAGACACCAAACTGGAAAAAGCACTGATTATATTATTACTTTCCAGTCCTGTATCCCTCCCCCAAAATGACTGAAAAGACATTAGTAGCTACTGACTTAAATGATTACTTTCCCATTTCCATGAAATCTTTATGGTAATTATATATACATATCATGCATAAATACTTGATGAAAATATGAAAAGGACACCGGTAGATAGATATTTTATAGCAAGCAATATCTTCATAGTCAAAACAAATAACTGAAAGATATAGGAAATACAAAATCTCATTGTGTTTCTTATTTGTTGATTACAAAGAAAAATATTGAACTCAGTAGTGCAAAATTCAGCTTTATACACTGCCTTCTAACAAGACGTTTCCTAAGCAGACATTAAGATCAGAAAATAATTTTTAAAAAGCTAAAATCTTTGCTTTCTGTATTAGTAACCACTCTAAGACAGAAGGGAAGGGGCTAGGCAAATGTCCATGGTCAGGTAGCTAGGAAGTGTCAATGACTGCATTTGAACCCAGGTTCTCCTGACTCCAAATCTGGCACTCTGCTGTGTCACCTTTATGCCCCCAAAGAAATTTTTTATATCCTCTATCACAAAAATAACTTGGTTCAAGAATTCTCCAGTTATCAGCATTGAGTGGAGGCATAAAACAAAGTGATGCATCTTTGTCAAGAGTATTAAGCAGTTGAACTGAGACAAAGTGGAATGAACAGATCTATGAGAACAATTTGCAATGCATCCACAATAATGCAGGGGAAGACAACTTGGAAAGATTATAGAACTAATCAATTCTGTAACTAGTCATTACTTTAGGGACTCTGACCAATAGCAGAGAGCAGATGGACTAAAGATACAGGAGAGACATTTTCTGGCATGACCAATGTGCCCATTTGTTCTGCTTGTCTGTACTTAGTTATAATGAAGGATTTTTATTTTTGGTGGGAAAGTGGAGAAATTATGTTAGCACATGGATATGGAGACACAAAAAAAGAAAAGAAAAGAAAAAAGAAGAACCAATAAAACATTTACAAATACACAAAAGAAAACAAAAAGTTGTTCAGAAAGGGACACATATAAGCAGAACAATTCGGCTAAAATTCTTCATTCCTCTCCAAGGACTCTTGACAGGCTTTCTCTACTATATCAGAGAATATCTTATTCAATCTGGAAACTCATTCTATTCCTGGGTAACTTTTCAAAAAAAATTATAGGGTCTCTTAAATTAGATGTATTGATCAACTAAATAATGCACAAAAGAAATGAATGAAAAATGCTTATTTCTAAAATAGCTACCTGAAAAAATATTGGGAAAACCACTGGGTTAGTATACAGTAATCCATTTCACAAGTGATATGGAGGCAGCTAGGTGACTCAGTGGATAAAGAGTTAGGCACAGAGAGGGGAGGTCCTTAAGTTCAAATTTGACCTCAGACACTTCCTGGCTGTGTGACCCTGAGAAATTCCCTTAACACTACTTGCCTCAGTTTCCTCAGCTGTCAAATGCACCAGAGAAGGGAATGGTAAACCACATCAGTATCTTTGCCAATAAAACTCCAAATGAGATGATGAGTCAAACATGAATGAAAAACCATTAAACAAAACATGGTCTGGTTGAGAGGGGATGGTCTTGGTGTCAGAAGCACCTAGGATTAAGTCCTACTTCTGACATTTAATGGTTATGTCACCCTGGGCAAGTCATTTAACAGCCAGTGCACTAGAGAAGTTTAAGATGTTAAGAGGCAGAGCCAAGATGACAGAGTATCAGGAAGAAGTATAATCAAGCTCAACCCACAACTCCTACAAACACATATAGAAAACATACCAAATTGCAATCTGATTAGTAAATCCAGGAAAAAATTAGAGTAATTTTTTCAGGCTCAGACTATGTAATGAGACAGAAAGGTCTGCAGATACTGAGAATGGAGTCTAGCCAAGGAGGGCTACACAGATCATTTGAGCACCAGCAAAGGTGCTCCAGAGCAAGAGATTACAGATCTATCACATGAGGCCATGAGCTTGTTCAGGTCAAAGGGAGAGCTGCCAACTGGCAGTTTTCTTGCTCACTACCCCATTCTAGGTCATAGATCCAGGGCAGATTGAGAAGGAAACCTGTGCCTAGGCAGAGTATTTCAGGGTGAGGAATAGTCACAAACTCTAGTCGCAGACACTAGACAGTTTTCTAAATAAGGGGCAAGTTCAGAAGCAAGCTACCTGGAAGCACTTACTTGGTTCTGACACCAGAAGTAGAATTGAGTCTCAGCTGAGCCTCATCTAAAGGCAAAGCTCCATATCCACTGTGTTACCTAGCTGTCCCTACTTTGACAGATTCCTTATCCAGCAAACCTGAACTATATTACCTACCAAAACCTGTTTTGGGGAGTGGCCATAGATAGGAAAGCTAGATAAGGAATTTGGGTACAGACAGAGAGGTCAGGGTGATACCTCGCATCAAGAAGAGAAGACAGACTTTTGCAAGCCTCTTAGTTTTGGTGGGAGAAGAATAGAATATTAGAGTTAGGAAACTTTCCCCAGCCCTCCTTCCTTTTCCCTGTTTTAATTTTTGTCAAACAAACCCTTTTTGTTATATAACAAATCAGTCAGATTGCATTATTCAAAGTTTCAGGCTTGAGGCCCGCCATTTTGATCCAGACAGAGACACTTGAATTCCAACTTACTGGTGTTATAAGTGATACATCTCACTTCTTTCAGGATGCTCTTTCAACAATGACCAATATGGAAGTTTGTTTTGCATGATAATATGTATGGTCCAGATCTAATTGTTTACCATCTCCAAGAGGGGGAAAAGAAGGAAGGGAGGACAACAATTTGGATCTTATAATTTTGGAAATGTATGTTGAAAATTATTATTACATATTATTGGGAAAATAAATATCTTTGAATAAAAAATGTAACACACAGTGATAAACAAGCAATTATTAAAAATCTACTGTGTGCCAAGCACTGTGATAAGCATTCAGGTGAAAAGAAAATGCCAAAAATTGGGGTACAAAGAAAAAGAAAAGATAATCCCTGATCTCAATGAGTTAAGGAGAAGTAACAGACAAATAATAACGTATAGACAATATTCTATATGCAGGATAAATTGAAGCCAATCAATAAAGAGAAGAAGGCATTAGTATTAAGATGTTGCCAGCCTTTTTAACACAAGGGAAGATTTAGTCAATACCTCCATTTAACTCTACTGTGTCCCTAATATAGCAGAAAAACAGAAATTTGGATCATGTCCATAATGGCAGTGTGGAAGCTAACAAAATGAAGATACTGTACCTATCAGCCTTCCATTCAGTTCATGTGTCAGGCTCAAGAATGCAAACTCTTTAGATTTAGACAAATACTGAAGCATCTTTCTGGCTCAAATAAGAGGTCAAAATTTGGGACATCACAGCCATGTCCATGCCACTTGCTTTCTCCAATTATGGCTATCCTTCTTCTATTCAATCATATCCACCATCCACATCTTTGCCACTCATGCTTGTTACTCAGGCAAGGTGGTTGTAGCACTTGAAATCCTATGCTGCTTCCTTGACAACAGTGCATTATGAATAAATTAGTTATACCACAGATTCCAGATATAAACTTCTGGGAGTAAGAAGAAGAAAGAAGAGGAGGAGCAGAAGGAGGTGGAAGAGGAGGAGGAGGAGGAGGAGGGGGAGGAGGAGGAGGAGGAGGAGGAGGAGGAGGAGGAGGAGGAGGAGGAGGAGGAGGAGGAGGAGGAGGAGGAGGAGGAGGAGGAGAAGGAGAAGGAGAAGGAGAAGGAGAAGGAGAAGGAGAAGGAGAAGGAGAAGGAGAAGGAGAAGGAGAAGGAGAAGATGAAGGAGAAGGAGAAGGAGAAGAAGAAGAAGAAGAAGAAGAAGAAGAAGAAGAAGAAGAAGAAGAAGAAGAAGAAGAAGAAGAAGAAGAAGAAGAAGAAGAAGAAGAAGAAGAAGAAGAAGAAGAAGAAGAAGAAGAAGAAGAAGAAGAAGAAGAAGAAGAAGAAGAAGAAGAAGAAGAAGAAGAGTTCTTAAACACTTTGGAAAATGGAGTCCATTAATATGTATTTGGGCTTAAATTTCTATACTGTACTAGTTAATTCTTTGTTATTGTTAATTAATTAATGACTCATTCGACTGGGTCATCAATTGGTTGTCTTCTAACAAAATTAGTGGCTTTGGAAATTCAGGCATAACAAAAATAATATTTTGTCCTCTGTTTGACTGAGCTGTCTGTTTATCCAGGTAGGATGGAAAGCTGGATTAGACTTGTTAAGGATATCCACTCAAAATATGAGTTATTTTCATTCATAGCATCTGAGCAAGAAAGCTCTGAAAAGGATCATGAAAGTATAAAATCTCAGACCTGGATATCCTTAGAGAACTTCTTGTCCATCATACTTTAATGTGAATGATCCCAATGGGGAGAAAAAGAACTTTAGAAAAGGATAACAAATCAAGGGGACCAAAATTTTTGTCCACTTAGGTCCAAGTCTTTTCCACTTAAAATTTTTTATTTAATTAATTAATTTTAGAATGGTTTTCCATGGCTACATGATTCATGTTTTTTCTCTCCCCTCCTCCCACTCCCCTCCCATAGCCAGCATGCAATTCCACTGGGTTTTACTTGTGTCATTGATCAAGACATTTCTATATTATTAATATTTGCACTAGGGTGATTGTCTAGAGTCTACATCCCCAATCATATCCCCATCGACCCATGTGATCAAGGAAATATTTTTCTTCTGAGTTTCTACTCCCACAGTTCTTCCTCTGGATGTGGATAATGTTCTTTCTCATAAGTCCCTCAAAATTGTCCTAGATCATTGTATTGCTGTTAGTAGTCCATTACATTCAATTGTACAACAGTGTATCAGCCTCTGTGAACAATGTTCTCCTGGTTCCGCTCCTTTCACTCTGCATCAATTCCTGGAGGTCATTACAATTCACATGGAATTCCTCCAGTTCATTATTCCTTTGAGCACAATAGTATTTCATCACCAATAGATACCACAATTTGTTCAGCCATTCCCCAAACAAAGGGCATCCCCTCATTTTCCAGGGTTTTTTGCACACAATGAGTGCAGGTATAAATATTTTTGTACAAGTCTTTTTCCTTATTATCTCTTTGGGGCATAAAGCCAGCAGTGCTATGGCTGGATCAAAGGGCAGACAGTCTTTTAAAGCCCTTTGGGCACAGTTCCAAATTACCTTCCAGAATGGTTGGATCAATTCACAACTCCATAATGTCCCAATTTTGCAACATCTCCTCCAGCATTTATTACTTTCTTTTGCTGTCATATTAGTCAATCTGCTAGGTATGAGGTGGTATCTCAAAGTTGTTTTGATTTGCATTTCTCTAACTATAAAAGATTTAGAACACCTTTTCATATCCTTATTGATAGTTTTCATTTCTATATCTGAAAATTGCCTATTCATGTCCCTTACCCATTTATCAATTGGGAAATGGCAATTTAGCTCCTTATAAATTTGAGTAATTAGACCTTTGTCAGAGGTTTTTGTTATAAAGACTTTTCCCCAATTTGTTGCTTCCCTTCTAATTATGATTGCATTGGTTTTGTTTGTACAAAAACTTTTTAATTTAATGTAATCAAAATTATTTATTTTACATTTTGTAATATTTTCTAACTCTTACCTGGTCTTAAAAAAAATCTTTCCTTTTCCATAGATCTGACAGGCTTACTATTCTATGTTCACCTAATTTACTTTGGTTTTCTTCTTTATTTTCAAATCATTCACCCATTCTGAATTTATCTTGGTGTAGGGTTTGAGATACAAGTCTTTTCTAAAGGGATTTTAAATAAACTCAGGAGTGAATCTTGGCTCCCTTCCAGGAGAGCTCATTTGAGAGTACTGGGGCCTTTGCAAAACACTTTAGGGAAATATCTATTTATAAACAAGTAAATATATGCCTGATGCAGAGTGGAGATATCCATTTCTACTGTGCAGGTAAGAGTTCCTAGTGTTCCTCAAAGAAAAGTGACCTAGAAATCATAATGTCAAAGAGAAGGGATGTTAGACAGCATCCATTCCCATCTCCTTCACTTTATAGATGAGGGAAATGAGGCATAGAGACATCAAATAA
The DNA here is from genome assembly GCF_027887165.1 of Monodelphis domestica. Taxonomy (NCBI): domain Eukaryota; kingdom Metazoa; phylum Chordata; class Mammalia; order Didelphimorphia; family Didelphidae; genus Monodelphis; species Monodelphis domestica. Next base: position 661,278,290 of record NC_077227.1, on the reverse strand, counting down.
CTTGATTATAGTCACATAGCTCCCATGCCAAGTCTCCTTCCACTCTCCCTGAGTGACTCTTCCTGGGCTTAGATTTCAACAATACAGTTATTTTTTTTTGAGGGTTTTTTCTTCTTGTTGTAGGAAGAAATGATTGCGTCAAGGTTAAGCTGTACTCTAGGATCTTCAGAATCTGTCAAAGTAGGGACAGCTAGGTAACACAGTGGATAGAGCACCAAGCCTGGAGTGGGAAGGACCTGGGTTCAAATCTGTCCTCAGACATCTAGTTATATGACCATAGGCAAATCACTTAACCCTGTTCGTCTAGGCCAGTGGTTCTTAACCTGTGGGTCGCTTTTTTTCTGATGGCATTAGGCTCTGAGAAATCGCACTACTTTACAGCAAGATCTTGGAAAGAATGGGGACCCTGCTGCTCGCACATTGTACTAATATTAGTTACTTATCAGCAGCCCTCCCCCTATGAGGGGCAATGGATTTACCCTGTTGCCTGGAGACCGGACTCAAACAGAGACCCAGAGAGAGCACCAGGGCGCTGGCTCTGGAAGGGTTAAGAATGAGTCCTGGAGCAGATAACTCCTGGAGCGGATAACGGAGCCAAGTCACCCCAGCAAAGTGAAGCCTCAGCTTGAGCTGGAGGGAGACAACAGGAAGAAGAAGGGAGCATCTGCAGACCCCCTCCCCAGGCAGGACTTACCTCCCACCCCAGTGCTCAGGCTGCCTCCTGATGGATTAATATTTCTCAACATATAATTAAATATTGTTTTTGTGATTAATCACTATGTTTAAATTATGCTTGATTTGTAGCAATGAGAATATATAATGCATATCAGGTATTTACATTCCAAATCATAACTGTAGCAAAATTACAATTTTGAAGTAGCCACCAAAATAATTTTTTGGTTTGGGGTCACCACAACATGAGGAACTGTATTGCGGGGTCACGGCATTAGAAAGGTTGAAAACCACTGGTCTAGACCTGTGACAAGGAAATCACTTTAAAAGACTGATATATATTAATTTAAGGTCGCCAAGGAATTCAGCTATATAATTCCTAAATGAAAACTCAAGTCAGCAGTCAACCTTTTATAAAGTTTAATTACAAACAGGATGAAGAAAGGTATTAGAGAGAGAGAGAGAGAGAGGGAGAGAGAAAGGGGAGAGAAGGGAATAAGGCTTAAATACCCCTTCTGTTTAGGCTGGGCCAAAAGGCCCAAGCCCTTAGATAGCTGAGGCAAAGAAAGGAGATCAGTCCCTATTACTCACGTGACCAAAATGGAGAAACAGTCTCAGGGGCCTCCACCTCCAGCTTCCTTCAGAGCAAGCTTCTCAGAGCACCTCTCCAACCACTCAGAGCCAAAACTCTCCAACCAACCCACCACCCCCTCAGTCCTCAGACCCCTCTATTTTTAAGGAAACCATCCAAGTTCCCTCCCCTCAGTTCTCACATCTACCAATCACTGTCCATGTCTCCCCTGTGCCAATGGTGGCTCTAGCTTAACCCAGGACCGCCCAGAGGTCTGTGGCTTTGCACATGTCTGTTGAAGGTCATAATCTCAAATAATTAAATCTTTGATCTTTTGCTACAGCCCTTCCTAAATCCTGTTACTCTGAGTAGGGTAGAGATTGGAATAATTAAATTTTGATCTATGCTGCAGCCCTTCCTAAATCCTGTTAGGACTGAGTAGGGTGGAAATTGTATTTTCCAAGACCTGGTTCTGTCATTCCAAGTATCTCTATTGTATCAATTCTAAAATCAATCATGACTCAAAGAAATTCCTGTTCTGTACTTAAGCATAGGCCAAAGCCCTTTCCATTGTTCAGCAAAAGGTTTCTGTCCTAAAGTAATCTTAAGAAGGGAGGAGGAGGAACCTCCCATGCCAATGGGGTTCACATTCCAATAGCCAAGACCCACTCTCAATAGGAAATTTTTCAAGTATGAAATTTCCCAATGGTGAAATTTCCAACATTTATAAGTCTAAGAAATTTTAAGGTTTACAGACCTTGCCCTTCTGTCTTAGAGTTATTACTAAGATAGATAGTATGGGTTTTTAAAAAAATCCTACTGTCCAAGTTGTTCATTCCTTTGTCATTGGGACAAATGGTAATCAAATTACCATCTGATTAAAAATTCTTCCTCTTTTTCCTCTTTTCCCCATTACACAGGTGTTACAATCTTCCTCCCTGACTCTGCCAATGTCCCACAACCTTCTTACCTAAATGAACCCTTCCTCATTGGCCAAATACCTCAATTTGTGCAGTGCTCCTCCCAGAATGAATCAATAGGCAATGCAAATGAATTAGTGATTTCTTTGAATTTATTATTTGGGGGCAGCTAGGTGGCTTAGTGGACTGAGAGCCAGGCCTAGATCCTGGGTTCAAATCTGACCTCAGACACTTTCTAGCTGTATCACCTTGGTCAAGTCACTTGATCCCCATTATCTAGCCCTTATCCTTCTTCTCCCTTGGAATCAATATACAGTATTGATTCTGAAATGGAAGAAAGAGTTAAAAAAAAAAGAACGAAACTGCTATGTTGGATAACTGCAATAACATAAATGGAAAAAGTCCCAACCACAAGATAATTGAAAGCTGAATGTCTCCCAAGTATAAACAATATGCTTGACCCCAAAGAAGAATTATGAGAAGTCGCATCCCCCTGTACTCTTTGGCAGAGGCAAGAATTCCAGAAGTGTGCTACATTATATCACTTTTTTTTTAAATGTGTTGATCATTTCTGCTTCTTTAAAAAATATATTTGTTATAAGGGATGGCTCCCTGGAAGATATGGAAAAATGGGAAAAATCAAGGGCACCACAAACAACAAAATAAATAAAATTTATTAATTTTTAAAAGTATCTATTTGGGGTTGTCAACCTATCCCAGCCCCAAAGGGACATGAAAGTTGAAAGCTGACATGAAATACTGTGAATCCCATTTTGCAAACTGGGAAACTGAGGCTAAGAGGATCCACTTCATGCTGTTTCTGCTCAAGGACTGTCTGACATTTATGGAACTCTAACTACACCAGAGGTCTTGCACAGAGTATAGAATTAGACATTGGGCTGCAGCCCAATATAATCATCCAACATTGGAGTGAGTCAGTGGTGAAACCAAGAATAGAAACCACTGTTCTTGACTTAGGCCAGGACCCTGCCCACAGGGCAACTCCTTCTCCCTACTGAGAATAGAAATCTAGGGACAAGGGGACAAAGCTCAAGGCTCCTGGAATGACTTTTGGAGGAAGAAGGCAGGATATCTTTGGGAAGAAAATGAGAAGAATCCTACCCACTCCCCAAACCTTCCTGCTTCTCCCTCTGATTGTTAGCTGTCTCTGCCTCTCCTGCTTCTGGTCTTACTCTCTCTGCTTATCCCTGGTGATGGGAGAGAAGTCAGTGTGGGCCAGAGCTGGGAGGCTCTCAAGTGTTGGGAACATAGTAACATGGGCCCATTCATTGTTCCTTAGCCCTCCTTCCTCCCTTTGGGAGGCTCCTCTTGGTTTCTAGGCATTGTGAACAATGGTGAGATCAGACTGGATGAGGGATCCATTTGTTAGCTTTCTTCCACTATTTTCCCAGTTGTTCCCAAACCCAAAGCACATACATTCTGCCTTACATTTATGCCTTTCTTAATAATTACATTAATTTCCTCTTCATATAGGTGAAGTCACCCTTTTCCATTTATCCCTTTCTTAACCTGAGGTCCATGAACTTGGTTTTTAAATATCATTTTTTTAAACCCTTACCTTCCACCTTAGAATCAATACTATCGTCTTGGTTCCAAAGCCGAAGAGTCAGAAGGGCTAGGCAATAAGGACTAAGTGACTTGCCCAGCATCACCCAGCTAGGAAGTGTCAGAGTGCAGACTTGAACCAAGGACCTCCCATCTCTAGATCTGGACCTCAATCCACTGAGCCACCATCTTGATAACTCAATTTCACCATAATTGATTTCCTCAGTAATAGTATATATTTCATTATATACATCTCAAAACATTTTTCTGAGAAGAAATCCATAGGCTTTGCCAGACTATCTAGGGCACAAACAACTGTGCTAACCTCTGAGAATGAAAAGGAAGGAAAAACCAGTCCCTGTTCTCAAGGAGCTCAAAATCTAATGGTGACCATTTTGATCTTATATTAGGTCTGTTTCCTACAGTGATCATGGAAAAAGGAAAAAAACCTATATGTTCTAAAATGTTTATATAGTAGCTTTCTTTGTGGTGGCAAAAAATTGGAACTGATGGAATGTCATCAGTTGGGGAATGGCTAGACAAGTTGCGCATATGATTATGATAGTACACAACTGTGCCATAAGAAATAACAAATGGATTATTTAAAAAAAAATGGAAAGATCTACCTGAAATTATGAAGAGTAAAGTGAGCAGAACCAAGGAAACATTATATAAAACAACAAAAATGTTATTTGATGAATAGCTTGTATATATTTACTTCCAGAAAAAAGAACCAATAAATAGAAATAAGCAAGGCATATATACTTCTTTTTGGAAGAAAGTAAAAAAAAAATAATAACACATTGATAGCACTATGTAGCAAAGAGCCAGCTCCATTCTCAGTTCTTTTTTTTAACAGTTTCAGTCATTTTATTAGTTGATCTTATTTTATGCATTTCCAGTTCTTTTGAAGAAACCACCATCTGATCACCATACATAGTTGGGAGTAGCTCCTAGCTCACCCATCCTCAGATGAAACAGAGATGGCAATACTGGGGGGAAGAAGGGAAGGCAAAGCAGCTGTATGAATCCTAGATTAAAAATGAAGTTGGGGCAGAACCAAGATGGTGGCATAGTAACAGAGTAATCCTAAAGCTGCTTTGAATTTTCTCCCAAACCAATCATTAAAAAGCATCTCAAAAGGATAGAAGTCAAAGTAGAATGAGCAAAGGGGCTCTTCCACTGGACACAACATGAAAGATAGGCAGTGAGAGGGGATTTCAATGTTATAAGAGGGCAAAACTGCACAAGGAAAAATGCAAGCTAGCCACCCCCACCCACCTACTGTACCAGAGGCAGAGCCAGGACCTGGGCAATCTTTGAATTATAGGAGGTGGCTACACTACAGAAAAAGCATCTTAGAACTGCACTTAGAAATCCCAGGTTCTGGAGACAAGGGTCAATGCTCTATAGTACTGGGCTCTCTCAGACCTCTGACAGAGAAGGGAAGATAGCCCCAAGGCAAAGCCCTGCAAGACAAAAGCTACGATAGAAATGACCAGTAACATGCAGGATTCCTAGTCCTTGAACTGAAAAATAAGTAAACAGCAAAAAAAGCTCTTGACCCTGGAAAATTTCTATGGAGAAAAAGAGCAAAAAACAGAAGCAACAGAAGAGGGTAAGAAATAAGCAAACACATACAAACTCTTTTAAAAAATGTAAACTGGTTATAAGCTCTGGAGGAACTCAAAAAGGAGTTCAAGAACCAAGTAAGACATATAGAAGAAAAGTGGGGAAAGTAATGCAAAAAGAAAACAGTTTAAAAGGCAAAATTGACCAAATGGAAAGAGAAACACAGAAATCAAATAAAGTAATAATCAAGTTAAAAAACAGAATTGAACTGCTAGAAGAACAAAGAACTCCAGTGATGAAGAGTGCCATGAAAAGCAGAAGAGACCAAATCAAAAAAGGAGAATCAAAAGATCATGGAGGAAAGTCAATCTTTAAAGACTAGAATTGAGCAAGTAGAAGCTAATGATTTCATGAGATATCAAGAAACAATCAAATAAAATCAAAAGAATGAAAAAATAGAAGAAAACATGAAATTTCTCATTGAAAAAGTGACTGGCCTGGAAAATAGATCCAGGAGAGATAATTTGAGAATTTATTGGATTACCTGAAAGTCATGACCAAAAAAAAAAATTCTAGACATCATATTACAAGAAATTATCCAAGAAAACTGTCCTGATATTCTTGAACAAGAGAGCAAAATGACACTGATAGAATCCAGGGATGACCCCCTATATTAAATCCCCAAATGACAACTCCCAGGAATGTTATAGCCAAGTTCAATAGCTTCCAGGCCAAGGAGAAATACTTCAAACAGTCAGAAAGAAACAATTCAGATATCAGGGAGCCACAGTCAGGATTGCACAGGATCTGGCAGACTTCACACAAAAGGACCACAAGGCTTGAAATATGATATTCCAGAAGGCAAAAGAACTAGGTCTACAACCAAGAATTACCTAGCCATCAAAATTGACTATATACTTTCAGGGAAAAGTTTGGACATTTAATAAAATAAAAGACTTCCAAGCATTCCTGAAGAAAAGACTAGAATTAAAAAGAAAAGTTGATTGCCAAATATAAAATTCAAGAGAACCATAAAAAGGTAAATAAGAAAGAGAAAAAAATTAAGGGCTTCAGTAAGGTCTAATTAATTATACTCCTTTATGGAAAAATGATATTTGTAACCCTTAAAAACTGTTTTCATTATCATAGTAGATAGAAGAAATATACATAGGCAGAGGGTGTGATCTTAAGCTGTTAAAGATGACATGTAAAAACACAGTTGAGGAAAGTCAATCAACACTCAACCAGTAATTCCAGGTCTCCTTCACCAAGATGAAATTGATGAGGCTTCTAAATGGTCTTTCCATGAATATTGTAATGATAATTACCATGCTTGGCCCCAGAAGATTTTAGACAGTGCAAGTAAAGTCAGGATGAAGAAGTAGAGTGAGAGCAGTCCAAGCATGGAGAACAATAACTGCAAAGCCATGGAGTTGGAAAACTGATCTAACCCCCCACTTAAAAAAACTCAGTTAATAAGTGAGCATAAAAAATGCCATTTTCTAGAGTCAGGACTCAATGGTCAGGACCCTTTTAAATGCAGATCTGGTCACACAAAGTCTGAAAGAGCCGCATCTTTGTATCTCATTGTTGTTACCTACCAGTTACATCCTGTCATTTTATTATGTGGATTCGGGGACTCAATAGATTTTCTTCCTTGAAGAATAAGTAGAAGGTATTCTGAGGACAAAGAATGAGGAAGCAATTAGAAAGGTGAAGAAAGATCTCAAAGAAAAGATGGCACCTAAAGAAGATAAAGACTGTGAGAGGTGGAGAAAGGAAGCAGTATATTCCAGGCATGTGAGCATTAAGACTGAAACAAACTAGTCCCATATTTTCCTGTTTTGAGGAGATACTATATATTAGCTAGTTGTTGTAGGGGTAGCTATGATATAGGAGAAAGACTACTAGAGCACAGGTTTCAGAGTCCCTGAATCTAAGTCTCAACTCGGTCACTATTTGACTTTTAGAAAAGTCTACTTTCTAGGAAACTAGACGGGACAGTGGATAGAGTACTGGACCAGGAGTCAGGAAGACATGAGTTCAAATGTGATTTCAGACACTTACTAGCCGTGGGACCCTGGGCAAGTCACTCCTATTTGCCTTAGTTTGCTCAGCTGTAAAATGAGCTGAGGAAGGAAATGACAAACCACTCCAGTATCTTTGCCAAGAAAACCACCAAAAGAGGTCACAAAGAGTCAGACATGACTAAACATGACCAAACAATAATGACAAACTTGGAGAGTGCTGTGAAATGATCAACTCCATTTCTAGCTGCCAACTATGTTGATTTTTTTTAATATCAGATGATCATAGCATTAGAACAGAAAGGCAACTTAGGAAGTAATATATAACCCTTAGAGATTCATACAGAAGTACAGAAATTCTTGGATTCATTTTATTACGTTTCATTGGCTGAGTGGAAGTTTAGCATGAAGGTGGGCTCTTCATTGTCTTATAATTTTTAAATCCTTTTCTTCCATCTCAGAATCAATACTATATATTGGTTCTAAGGCAGAAGAAAAATAAGGGCTAGGAAAAGGGGGTTAAGTGACTTGCTCAGGGTCTGAGGTCAGATTTGAGCCCAGGACCTCCTGTCTCTAGGACTGGCTTTCAATCCTGAGCCACCCAGCTGCTCCCTCGTCATTGGCTTTTATATATTGTCCTCTCTTCCTTGGATATTCTGGTTGGAAAAAAAGAAGAAATAGGAGAAAAAACAGAATGAAACTATATGCCAATGAGAGGCAATGAGTGCTATAAGAGTTCAGACAATAATACTGAGATATCCATAATATTTTTACAGAGGACTAAAAGTACAGCCTCCATTTAAGGTTTTTAAAAGATTTTCACAACCTGTTTTTTTTTTCAAGTCTTATTATTACCCTTCATCTGCTCCAAGACCCATAGATATTAATTTTCAGATATGGTCAAAAATTTGGGTTTCTTTTGCTTGATGCTATTTGTAGAAGGGACTGGAAGGGGTATGAAGTTGGCACAGAGTGAAAAAGATAACCCTCAAAATAAAGGAAGAGGGGATGCATAGTATTGATTATAAAATGGAAGCTAAAATGTTTTTAACGTAAAAGAAAAATATTAGCAATACAAAATAGTAGATGTATGAACTGGAAGGAATATCAGAGATCATCTAGCTCTACCTCATCATTTTATAGGTAAGGAAATTGAGGCAGAGAGACGACAGTATTGTGGGGTATAAGGTTTTAGAACATCTGGACTATAATCCTTCAACACTTTCACACAAGTTCTGTGACCTTCTTGTGTGATCAAGTCACCTCTCTTACGAACATCATTGTTGCTCACTCATTTCAGCCATGCCTAACTCTTTATGATCCTGTTTGGGGTTGTCTTGACAAAGATACTGGGGGTGGTTTGCCATTTTCTTCTTTGGCTTATTTTCCAGATGAGGAAACTGAGACAACAGTGTCAAGTAATCATGTGAAATGACCACAAATCAGTAGCAAACACAGACAAGACTAACTCTCAAATACTGTAATTTCTTATTCAGAGAACTTTCCCTGACATGAGATTCCAACAACCATCATGATGGGCTGGGGCGGCCAGCAACCACTAAGTGGGTGGGATGGAAGCCACATCTCCAAGAAGGAGGCAGACCCATGGGAACTGAAAGGTGGGGAATGCGAGAAGTATTCCAGGCAAGAGGCATGAACTGAGGGAAGGAAAGTGGTCAAGAGGTAAAGCTAAAAGGGAAGAAGCCTTCCTTGAAGATGCTGGTGAATTGCAGAGATGCCCTTCAAAGGTTCAGGATCAAGGAATTGTCGCAAGACCTTTGTTGAAACTTTACCGGGCATTTACGCTACAGAGAGGCATCTAAAGCTCAATGGATTATGGGTTTGGGGGGGGGTAGTCTTCAGGCAAGAATTGTTGGAGGTGGGAGCAATGTTGGGAGTCCAACAAAACCTGCTTCCTAGAAAACTCCACCCAAACTTCCGCTATTGTGTTTTGCCTTTTCCTTTGAGCCATTGTGAATGATTTTATGATTATCAGTAGATGGAACTCGTATTGTAAAATGTATGAAAGGGGGGGAGGTGTTTCCTGGATGCCCTTGAGGCCCTGGGCAGCCAGTCTGGGGCCAGACTCCTCAGAGGAAAGACTTTAGTCTCCAAATGGCACGTTCACTCTAAGAAGTGCCAAGTCCCTCTTTGGGGCAAAAGAGAGGAGGAGGGTTGAAAAGATGCCAAGGCTGAAGCTAGAAATTGGCTTTTCTATTTCTATGATTCACCTGGGATGTAATTCTAACTTCCAGGGGTTCCCAATAGATACCCTTGGTTCGCTATGTTTACATGCTATGAAACAAGAATTCAGTGTCATTTGGTAGAAGGAACACTTGATTTGGAACCAGGAGATCTGGATTCAAATTCTGGATCTGCCATGTACTATGTGTATCCCTGGTAAGAATCATTTCATCTTCCTGAGTCTTGGTTTCTTCGCCTGTGTTGTAGTGAATAATTTGTTAGACCTGGAATCAGAAAGACCTGAGTTGAAATCTAGTCTCAGCCACGTGTAGCTCTACAACCTTTAGGCTTTAACTTTTCTCAGCTTCAGTTTCCTCATTTGTAAAATGGGGGAAATAACAGCATTTACCTCCCATGGCTATTGTGAGCATCCGTATCCTTGGAAAACCTTACATTGTTATGTCAATGCTAGCTGCTGCTGCTGTTGTTACTACTGATAGTACTACCTGTTGTTCAGTTGTGTCCAATTCTTCATAAGCCCCTAGATCGCAGCTTTCCATGGAGCATTCTTGGCCAAGGCACTGGAGTGGTTTGCCATTTCCTTCTCCAGTAACTCGTCCAGTGGATCCTTTTGTCAGTTACCAGAGTTTAAGTGACTTGCCCAGGGTCACACAGCTAGGCATTGTCTAAAGCTGGATTTGAACTTAAGTCTTCCTGATTCCAAGCCAAGCACTCTTAACCACTGAGCCACTGATGTTTCTATCACTACTGCTACTACCAATCATAATATAGCTGGCATTTGTATGTTGTCATTAGCACAGGATGACATAATGTCAGAGCTGGAATGGACCTTAAGATTATTTAGCCCAATTCATCATTCCTAGATAAGGAAAATCAGTCCCAGAAAACAAAATAACTTTCTTAAGGGGACCCAAGTTGTGAATTGCAGAGCTGGTATATAAACAGAGGTTCCCACTTTCATTTTTACTATGATATGGTATAAGTCCTATTCAGATAGCATATCCCCGTGTAACAGTGACTGAGTTTTCCAAAGTGGTACCCATGGAACCTGAGCTCTATCAGGTATGGTCAAGCTGGAAAGGCTGCCATTTATAGACCTAGCAACAGACTGGGTGACCGTCATCCAACAATGAGCCTAAATAGGGTCAGATTTGTGCATCGCCAGGTTAATAGCCAGGTGATGGTCTTTATTGGAGGATTTTTTTTTTGGCCATAACAAGTAATGAACCCATCTCTTGGGGCATGAAAAAGTTTGTGAATTATGTGGGTTGGAGGGAACTTCCATAGCTGAATCTTTCTATGGAAGGGGGTATAATGGAATAAAAAGCATTGGATAAGTGCTTACTATGCCAAGCACTGTTCTGCATATCAGAAAGAAAAAATAGAAAAACCAAATAGTTCCTACTCTCAAGGAGGACACACTATTAATAGAGGGAGATAATATTTATAAAAGAAGTTTCACCTGCAGGATGGATGGAAAGGCCAAGAAGTCTTAAAAGTAGGAAAGTTAGGTGGTTCAGTGGACAGAGAAGCAGGACTGGGTTCAGGAGGTCCTGGGTTCAAATGTAGCCTCAGACACTTCCTAGATTCCTAGAACCTGGGCAAGTCACTTAATCCCATTTGCCTAGCCTTTACTTCTGCCTTAGAACAAATACTTATTTTTGATTCTAAGATGGAGGGTAGGATTTTTAAAAATAGTTTTAAGGGTACCTCTGCAGGAAATGTGGCAAGGATCAACAGGTCAGATGGCAGTGCCTAAGGATTTGGGGGAAATAGTATCATGGCAGACAGCAAGACCTGGAAGGAGGAAATAAACTACTATGTGCCAGGAACTGTGCTACAATCTTGGGTGTTGGTTGCTTTTATTATCCCCACTTTACAATTCAAGAAACTAAGGAAGGATAGTTAAGTGAATTTCCCAGGATCACATCGATATAGTGTCTGAAACTGAATTTGAATTCAGGCCTTGCTGGCTCCAAGTTCAGACTGTATCTACTACACCACCTACTTGGCCATGGAAGACCTTAGAATGCAAGATTAAGACACATTACTAGAGCCTACTGGTCTTCCATCTCCCTAGAAGGTCTGTAATTGATGACTCCCAACTCATCCAATTTTTGACTCAGGACTGTAGCTCGGGAATCATACAGCTTGGTTTTAATCTTAAAGGCTTTATTCTAGCTCTTAGTCACCAGCACAATCTCTTAGAACAATTCTATAATTTTCTTCATTCCTTTCAGTGACTAGCTTGGCCTAGAATTACTATTCTGTACTCACTCAGCAGCTACTATCTGCTCATGCAATTCTTGTGCAACCTGGAAGCCCTTTCTTTTTTATTTTTATTTTTAAACTGTTTTAATTTTAATAACAAATTTCCACATGAGTTTTCCAAAGTTATATAATCCAAATTGTCTCCCTCCCTTCTTCCCTCCCTCCTCTGGGAACTGGCAAGCAATTCAATCTGGGTGATATATGTATTATCATGCAAAACGTGTTTCCATATTATTATTCATTTTTGTAAGTGAATAATCTTATACAGTCAAAACCATAAAGCATATACCCAAATAAACAAATGATAAATCACATGCTCCCATCTACATTCTTACAACAGTTCTATCACTGGAGGTAGAAAGCATTCTTTTTCATAAGTCTTTCAGAATTTTCCTGGATCATTGTATTGCTGATAGTCACAAAGTCTATCACATTTGATTGTTCCACAATATTACAGTTACTGTGTAATGTTCTCCTGATTCTGCTTATTTCACTCTGCAAAAGTTCATATAGGTCTTTCCAGCTCTTTCTGAAATCATCCTGTTCATCATTTCTTATAAAACAATTCCATCACCATCATATACCACAATTTGTTCAACCATTCCCCAACTGATGGACATCCCTTTAGTTTGTGATGTGCCATCCCAAAGAGAGCAACTGTAAATATTTTTGTACAAACAGTTCCTTTCCCATTTTTTTTATCTCTCTGGGATACAGACCTAGTAGTGGTATTACTGGATCAAAGGGTATATACATTCTTTTATAGCCCTTTGGCTATAATTCCAAATTGCCTTCTAGAATGGTTGGATCAGTTCACACCTCCAACATCAATGCATTAATGTCCCAACTTTGCCACATCCCCTCCAACATTTATCATTTTCTTTTATTGTCATATTGGTCAATCTGATAGATGCAAGGTGATACCTCAGAGTTGTTTTAATTTGCATTTCTCTAATCAAGAGTGATTTAGAAAATGTTTCATAGGATTATTGATAGCCTTGATTTCTTCATCTGAAAACTGTCTATTCATATCTTTTGATCATTTATCATTTGGGGAATGGCTTAGATTCATATACATTTGACTTATTTCTTTATATATTTGAGAAATGAGATCTTCATCAGAGCAATTTGTTATAAGATTTACCTCCCCCCAGTTTGTTGCTTCTTTTCTAAGCCTAGTTGCATTGGTTTTGTTTGTACAAAACCTTTTTTAATTTAATATAATAAAAATTATTCATTGTACATCTTGTGATATTCTATCTTTTGTTGGGTCATAAATTCTGGAAGCCTCTTCTTATCAGGAAGCTATCTGGTGAGATGTCACCCAGTAAGGGTGAGAGTACCAAGATATATACTTGTCTACCTGATAATAGTTGTAGAGGGATATGTTGTGTTTCTCAGATAGAAATATGAGATTGATCAAAACAGGTGATGGCAATCTACTTCTAGGATCAACATTACCAGAAACATCCTAAAAAGCATCCCATGATTATTAAGTCTTGGGCAAGAAACTGGAGACCATGAGGGAATGGGCTATATATCCTTTGAACAGCCTTACTGTTGTTTCCCAAGGGATATAGATATTGGTATTTGGGTAAAATTTTAACACCTGACTCACATCAAGAGAAAGAACTATGGGAATAGAAACACAGAAAAAAAATGACTTATTTGTTTATATGGATATATGATTTGGGTTTTAAAAGATTGCTCTATTGCAAAAATGAATAATATGGGAATAGATATAAGTGATAACATTTGTATAACCCAGTGGAAGTGCTTATTGGATCCGGGATGGGGGAAGGGGGGAAGAAAATGAAATATGTAAACAAGGAAAATATTTTTAAAATTAAAAATAAAAACCCCCAGATCTTCAGGAAGAAATATAAATACAGGATACATTCTTAAGTTTAATCTTTATTATTTACATGTCCTCCATCACTTTCTTAAGACTGGGCCACCAAATATGAAAGATATATAGATTTAGATAGATATCTTCTTGTCAGGTATACCTTCTATTGACGGAGGGGGAGGAGAAGGAGAGGCTGAGATGCCTGGGAATAAATTCTGTTCAATATTTTCTTCATTTAATAGGAAAAAAGACAAGACCATCAACAAAATAATCAGTCAAGCCCTGATTTGCATGTTTTACAATTTCCAGGGTGTAATTATTCTGAAACTTTAACAACCGGCTCTCTTCAGTATATTCAAACTGTATCCAACAAACCCTGGATGTAGAGAAACAAGAAAATTAGGAAGTGAGCATATGTATTTTTAAGAGACAGTATGTGAGAATAGGATTTGAATTTCTGACCCAGGATTTAAAATATAGGGATGGCAGATTACAGACAGGGGACAAAGTAAATGTAATAAAATTTGGGAAGAATGTCTTTGCCAGTTGTCTTACAAATCTAGTCCAAAAAACATAGGGATATATATATACATATATATATATATATGTATATATATCCCACTAGTGAGGAGAAAAAGTAGCTACAAAGAAGAAAAATAGCAGATTAGATGTTCAGAAGGTGAAGAAAAAGAAACAAGAAGGGATTCAGGAGTAAAACTAATGATCTCAAAGATTTTTCCACAAAAGCTCAATAGTTTAGGCAATAAACTATATAAATTTCAGAACATAACATAAGCAGGCAAATTTTTCTTCATAGGTGCCACTGAGTTTTGGGATATAACATATGACTGGACCATGATTACAAATGGATGTACCTTTTTTGTTGTTGTTGTTAAAAAATATAACTCTTACTTTCTATCTTAGAATCTATACAAACTGTATTTGAGGGATTGTTTAATTGTAACAGGAGTTCAGTCTTTCAGTATAGAGAGAGAGGAGAAGAGTGGAGACCTCCCCTTCTCAAAGCAAAGTTCAGGGGAGACAGCTTATGTTTAGGGTTGGCTCGGAGAGGAGAGGGGGTTTGAAGATGTTCCCCCTTCTGCCTTCCCTCCTTAGCTAAGACTGCTCTCCCAGATTAGTTCTTGTCCCTCTTGTCCCCCCTCCTCTACTCAAGACCAAAGGGTCTCCCCTTGATCTGTTCACTCACACTCAGCTTGGGGAGAGATAACTATTTTAATGTCAACTCAATTAGGATAATACAAAGGAATAACTAGCAGGGAAAGAATGGGAAAGGAAGATGGGAAAAGGGAGTCCCTGTCTTTATCTAAAACCCTTTCCCCTCCCTCCTTGAAATTGGGAAAAACTCAGGCCTTGGCAGCCTGAACCCCCTAAGAGAAAGTCAGGTTGACTTACCCTGGGTTTGACCCCTTGGCCACAGTTCAGACTCAGGGCAACAGGAGCTGAGGTAAAGTTGGGCAGAGATTTAAAATGTCTTTCTCATGTTTCCTCTTCAAGTCTTTTCAACTGGGAAATGTTGGGGGAAAAGATTTCCAGTCTCAGACAGGAAAAAGTGAGTAACCCTCAGGAGAAAGTATTTTTCGACCTTCTCTCTTTGGCTTCTCCTGACTGAGAGCCCAACCAGACAGAGCCTTCCCCTCCTCTACATCCCCACTCCTGGGGCCCCTCCACCCCACCCCACCCCCACTCCTGTGGAGGTGATCAGTTCCACACACTCTTCAGCCTGGCACTTTTCTTATGTGCCAGCTTCTGTCACAAAACTATTGGTTGCAAGACAGAACAGTAAGAGTTAGGCAATTGGGGTTGTGTCTTGCCTAGAATCACACATCTAGGAAGTGTATGAGGTCAAATTTTAATCCATAACCTATCCACTAAGCCACCTAACTGTCCTGGATGCACCTCTTTTCAAAGAAACAAGCTAGGTTTAAAAAGGGGGGGGGAGGAAAGAACACTGTATTTTAAGAAGATAGAATTATATTAAGAAATCCTGAATTCAAAAAAGAAAGCATAATGGAAAGGATATGAGTTAAGTTAAATGGAGAAAGAAAGAAAAGTGATTGTTATCCATTCAGTAGACTAAAGATCACCTGGACAGAGAGAATAAATAGATGAGGAATTTGGGGAACAGATCAAAAACATGACCCAAGAGGCAAGATAGATGCCATCAGCCAGAGAATGAGGGTCAGCCATCTCTACCACTCACAGGGCAGACAAACTAGCCTAGTTGAAGCAAAAGGGTCAGATAGAAGGTAGCCGGAGCCAGGGAGGTTAAACCACCACCACCACCATCTCCTTGCCTTCATCTTCCCTTGGGCCCTATCCAGAAGCCTACACCCAAGAGTCCTGGAAACAGAAGCATTTCCTGAACCACCAAACCTGCTTCTAGCCAGCCTGCATAACCATCAACGAGCAGAGGAACCATTGTGGAGAAGGAACCCACTTTCCTCGTTGCCACCAGCAATAGCTACTATCAACAGTCAGATAAGCAAAAAAGGGCTGGGAGTAGCAGCACTCCCAAACCACTGGTCCTTCTTCCGGCTCAGCCCTCACATTCATCTTCCAGGAAGGCAATTCCTTTGAAGGAGCCAACCCCCTGCCACTCAAAGGGCAGGCAAGTCATTCTAGCTGAACCAGCAAGGCACCTTGAATGAGAAAAAGGAAGAAACCTATTGACTACCATCTCCCCTCACACTCTGAGACAGCCTAGAACCCTGAAACCAAGAGTCTCTGGAAATATGGTGCTTCTAGCCTGGGGTCCTGTCCAGTGTCCTCCTGTGGAGATGGAGCCTGGCAACTGCTACAAAAAAAAGTTGCCCCCAAAGTCTTTGGCACTGTTGAATGATTCAGCATCAGAAACACATGATTGTATCGGTAGAAATGAGGGATGACTATCAAAAAACATTTGACAATGGTGACCAGAAATAGTGATGAGGAAATTAAGAGGTGATAGCATCTGCTTTACCAGTGTGCAACCTAAGGACCATGGGACTTTTCCATCTGACTTGTAGCCGAAACAGTCTTTGCACATAGTAAGCATTTAATTAAGACTTCATTCATTCATTCATCATCTAGACATTTGTTGGCACTCTCTCTCTGCTAAAAACAGAGCAGTCAATAGTTTCTGGATTTGCCCTGGTGATAGTTTTATCTCACCAAGAGGGAATTCTCCGCTGGGTCGGGATTCTCAGTGACAAGGAGGAAGGGGTTGCTAGGATAGAAATGATGGGAAATCTGGAGGAGAAATGACCACTCACTCTAGGAATTTATGAAAGAGAAGAGGCAGATCTAGGCATAGATGCCTAAATTTGGGAAAAGCAGATTTCAAAGGCATAAGTGGAAAGACAGGTAGGGTTCTGTAGCTTAGAATGTTATGGGGAGAAGGGGGCAGCTAGGTGTCTCAGTGGAGAAAAATGGGAGGTCCTGGATTTAATCTGGCCACAGTCACTTCCTAGCTGTGTGACCCTAGGCAAGTCACCCAACCCCAATTGTTTGGGGTTTTTTTCCCCTAAGCCCTATCATTCTTTTGCCTTGGAAATGATACTTAATAGCAACTCTAAAGATTTTTTTTTAATGCTACAGGGGAAGTTACTGATGGTTTAGCATCAACACAGTAAGAGGTAGAATAGAGCTATGGTTGGTCCTATGCTGCTTAATAGTAGATGAGATGCCCAGAAATTTTAATTAATGACTTCAGCAAAGGCACAGATAATGGTCTAATCAAATTCATAGATAACACGAACATGATTAGATGATACATATGTGTGTACATCTCTTTCCAGTCCCTTACAAATGGTAACGGTTCTGATCTCAATATAAATGGGTACATTTAGAAATGATTCAAGTGATTGCCCATTACATATCAGCACACACTGGGCTTTGGAGAGGCTTGCTTATTTAACTACCAGGGAATACTGACAGGCTCATCCACTCCTGCTCAGCTAAAAGAATCTGTGTCATGGGAAGTCCCACACTCACCCTAACAGTTTTCATGTGCCCAGCTGGGCAGAAATGCTGAGTAAATGCCAACCAGTCTATGGTTTTCATCGAGTCAGCAAACTTCTAGCCTTCACCTCTTCCCCCTCTCTGTGCGACAGCAGCAATTCTTTGTCAAGGGGCATGTGTGTGTATTTGTTGATCTCACCAATCAGAATTCAGCTCTTAGTCTCCTACCTACCAGTGGATCCCACCTCCTTCTTTGAATTTGCTCCATTTTTGTGAGCCCTGGCTTCATGAACCCAGCATAGTAGTGTTAGTTTTTCATAGACATAATTAACAGCAATAATCATGACTACCATTTATACTGTGCTTTAAAGTTTGCAAAATAATTTGACAAATAACTACATAACAAACCTGGGAGGTAATTACTATTTTAATACCCATTTTTCCAGATCAGAAAATTGAAGCAGTCAGGTATTAAGTGACTTGCCCAGGATCACACAGCTACTAAGTATCCAAGGCTGGATTTGAACTCAGGTCTTCCTGACTCCCAGTCTACTTCGTTCTCCACTAAACACCTTGCTGCCTAGAAGCACTTATTAAGTATTTATTGTGTGCTGAGAACTGTGCTGAACACTGGAGATTCAAAGACAAAAACCAAGCAATTCTTGTTCTCAAGGAGTTTACATTCTAACAGAGGAAATAATCCCTACACATACAAACAGACCCCCAAACATGGATACTGCAAGCAATATTTTCTCTTACCATAGAATCAATGAGCAAATGGGCAATATGTGATGACAAGGAAACAATTTTTATTGTTCAGTTCAGTTATGTTCAATTCTGTGATAACTGTTGGGACTTTTGGCAAAGATCCTGGAGTGGTTTGACATTTCCTTCTCCAGCTCATTTTACAGATGAGGAAACTGAGACAAACAGGATTAAGTGACTACCCAGGCTAATAAGAAACTACAAGTCAACCACTCTCTTAAATTCCAAAAGTTCTCTACACCAAAAAAAAAACCCAGTATACAAGCTATTTGGACCCAAAAGTTCTAAGATTTATATAGTTTGGATTTCTTTCTTGAGTTTCTCTCAGTTGCTCTCTTTTTAAAAATTTTTGTTTAATTGATTAATTTAGAGTATTTTTCCAGGATTACAAAAATCATGTTCTTTCCCTCCCCTCCCTCCAATCACCTCCTGTAGCTGACACACAATTCCACTGGGTTTTACATGTGTCATTGGTCAAGACCTATTTCCATATTATTGATATTTGCACCAGGGTGATCATTTAAGGTTTATAACCCCAATCATATCCCCATTGACCCGTGTGATCAAGCAGTTGTTTTTCTTCTGTGTTTCTCCTCCCACAGTTCTTTCTCTGGATGTGGACAGTGCTCATAAGTCCTTCAGAATTGTCCTGGATCATTGCATAGCTGCTAGTAGAGAAGCCAATTAGATTCAATTATGCCACAGTGTATTAGTCTCTGTGTACAATGTTCTCCTGGTTCTGTTCCTTTCACTCTGCATCAATTCCTGAAGGTTGTTCCAATTCACATGGAATCCCTCCAGTTCATTATTCCTTTGAGCACAATAGTATTCCATCACCAACAGATACCACAGTTTGTTCAGTCATTCCCCCAATCAGAAGGCATCTCCTCATTTTCCAATTCTTTGCCATTTGATACCTAACTTGCATTTTCTAAGGGTCCATGCTACATACAGCATTGTTCTAGTTGCTGGAGCCCTAAGGTCTCAATAATTTTCCTAGCTATCAAGGGCTTCATTAAGGACCCAGTTGGGCACAACCAAAGTTCAACATAAGATCTGAAATCTGCAAGTTTAGGGTAATTGAATTTGGAGGGATTTAATGAGGATGCCCTATGGAGCTTGAGTGGTCCTTCTTCCCCTTAAAAGAATTCACTGTCTAGGTAGGAAGATGGAAAAGACATAATCCTATAAAGTAATCTACAAATGAGTGCCCAATAGAGTAGAAGACACTTGAAATATTACTAGAATTCAGAGGAGAAAAAGATCATTGTGGAAGAGCAAAGGCTTCCAGGAAAATGACTATAGAGGTTCCATAAGATCTGGACGACATTCTACTACCACAGTACTTTCAGTGAGCTCTGATCCCACCATGTTGGTATTCCTTCAACTGGTGGAGATCATCACTTACCCACACATACCCATCTATATAACTCTTGTCTATGATCATCTATCAAGGATCAATCAACAAACAAGAATTAAATACTTAATATGTTCCAAGCACTGACTAGGCAAGGGACTAAGAAAATAAATGGAAAATAATATCCTCTCATAAATTCACCTTAATGGGCTCACAAAAGGTAAGGTCTTCCATGATTTCTCTTAACATCCTGAGGACACAACAAAAGCACACAGTTCTGTTATCCCTTGATCAAGTATTTCTTTCTGGATATCCTTTAGCTATTTCTCCTTCATTGTTGCTTTATAATCCATTATAGCTTCATGCCCAGAATGTAATTCTCCCTTTGGATGAACCTCAGTAATACTTCCTGACCGTCAGTTGTATAACAACATTGGTTGTTGTTGAGTCATTTCTGTCATGCCCAACTCTTCCTGACTCCATTTGGTGTCTTCATGGCAGACATACTAGAGTGGTTTGCCATTTCTTTCTCCAGCTCATTTTACTGATGAGGAAACTGAAGCAAAGATAACTGACTCGTCTGAGAAATAACTGCTAGGAAATATCTGAGACCAGATTCAAACTCAGGTCTTCCTGGTTCCATGCTCAGCATTCTGTCTACTGGGTTGCCTAGCTGGCCTGACTGGTAAAATTCTGGTGTAAAAATAATAAAACAGTCAGGTAGGTGGCACAATGGATTAAGAACTAGACCTAGAATCAGGAAGACCTGAGTTCAACACCAGCTTTAAACTAGTTATATAATCCTGAGAAAGTACTTTAAACTCTGCCTCAGTTTCTTCTTTTGTAAAATGATATGACCTACTTCCCAGAGGTGATGTGAGGTTAAAATGAGATAATATTTGTAAAGCCCTTTGCAAACACTAATGTACTATATAAATGCTAGCTATTATTATTCAGGGAGAAGTTTGAGGCCATTAAAAATTTTTGCAACTTTCCAGAGGCTACTTACTCAGTTGTCTGTTCTCTTCCATCTATTCTTGTCTGGATCCAATTCATTTTCTGTTTGCAGTGTTAGTCTAAGACATGTATATACTGATGGATAAGCTCTAGAAGTTGCCCATCCAACTGCATATTGTGGTTTGGACAAAAGGCATTCTTCATCCACTTGGTTGGTTTTCCCTGTGAAGATAGTTAAGCCACATGCTTATGTGTGATTATGGACTGAATTTAGGAGACTCTGCAGTAATGCAAACTTGATGCAGTCAGCACAATGCTGTCCACAGACAGGAACATCTGGGAGCCCTCACTATCTCTAAGAAATCTCTTCAACTTGGACCCTGATCTGGATTTCCTCCATGACAATGAAGAATACCTTTGGTGAGCATATCTCCCCAGTTTGTATTTCTCCTGATAGAAATAATCATCAGGCTACATTACAGGGCTATTTCTGCTGCTTATCCTTCAAGAAATCTCATCAAATCTTGATGAATGCATTGAAAATGTTTTTGTTATTATTGAGGTTCAGTTGTTCCAGTAATATCTGACTCTTTGTGACCCCCTTTGGGGTTTTCTTGGCAAGAATACAAAGGTAATTTGCTAGTTACTTCTCCAACTCATTTTATAGATGGGGAAACTGAGGCAAACAGGATTAAGTGACTTGTGTAGGATTACACAGCTAGTGAGTATCTGGGGCTGAATTTGAACTCAGGTCTCCCTCACTCCAGACTCTGTACTATACGCTACCCCATAGAAAATGTTAGAGGGGCGTCAGTCATTAGAACATTTTTGTCATCAAATGTTTTTTGATAGTCATCAATCAATAAGTATAGTGAGATTTTTTATTCTCTGCATCTTTTAGTCAATTTATAATTGTCAAGATATGGTCTAAGAATGGTAGCTCAGCCAGGGAAGCTGGTTATCTGAACCAGGAACATAAGCCTGTCAGGGACACTCAGGTCAGAAATAATATTGGAATCCAGGGATTCCTGGCTCAAGGAGCACAATTCTAGCCCCTCTGCCATGATGTCTTCTGCTACATGTTATAGAATTGCTTTCATAGGTCTTGATCAATGATACATGTAAAACCCAGTAGAATTGCTCATTGGCTACAGGAGGGATGAGAGAGGAGGTGAGGGAAAGAGCATGAATCATGTAACCATGGGAAAATATTCTAAATTAATTTAATTAATTAATTGATTGATTTTAAAGAAGAATTGTTTTCAAATGCCTCGTGGTTCCTCCTAATATGATCATTAGGGGAGACAGAGACAGAGACAAAAACGAAGACATAGAGACAGAGGGACAGAGACACAGAGAGACAGAGACAGAGAGAGATGAGGAGAGAAGTGGAGAGAGAGAGAAGGAGGGAGGGAGAGAGAAAAAGAGAAAGAGAAAGGGAGGGGAAAGGAGAGAGAAGGAAGGAGGGAGAGAGAGAGAAAGAAAGGGAGGGAGGGGTAGAGGGAGAGACAGAGAGGGGAGGGAGGGAAGGAGAGAGAGAAAGGGAGAAAGAGGATAAGATAGAGAGAGGGAAAAACAGAGACAGAGAGAAAAACAGAGAGACAGAGACAGAGGGAGGGAGGGAGGGATGGAGAGAGAGAGAAAGAGAGAGAGGGGGGAGAGAGATAAGGAGATAGGGGAGGGGGGAGAGAGAGAGGGAGAGAGATTTTATTAAGGCTTATTCTGTATTTATGCTTAGGTACTTATAATTCTGTATTAATTTATGTTTACAAATACATCGCACTAGAAGATACAAACACAAGCAGATAATGCTTGTCTTCATGAGATGTACATTTTAGCGGAGGAGAGAAATAGAATTAAGAGTTCTGGCAGTCTAAGGTGGAAGTTCTCTTATCAGATCCAGAGGTCCCAGGGATGGGAGTTCAAGGTTTTGGTGGAGAGGAGGCTGTGATGATGATTTAAATAGGGATTGGGAATGCCGGAGAGCCAAGCTCATGGGATCGTTGTGAGCAGTATTTTTCTGAACCTTTCAAGTGTTCCAAAGCAGGACCTCCTACTATGATGATGACGACAGGGATGATGATGAAGCCTGAAACCAGCTCTTGGGAACCATCTGATAAATGGTGAAGATCTGCATGTATCACCTCTTCCAGGGAATCCGTAGTTTCAGGGACAAGAGGACTAACATAGAGTTCTGCAGTTTCCAATGCCTGTGAACTAGGTGAGCTGGATGGGAAGAGTATTTCAAGGGCTTCTGAAAGTACCTCATGAAGGCAGCTGCCTACTCCTGCTGCTTTGTAAACACATCTGTACACACAAAGGGTGAACAAGGTGAATATTTAGTATCTGGAAAGGTGAATAGGCAGCACACCAGATCCAGAGTCAGGAAGTCCTGGGTTGAAATCTGATTTCAGACACTTCCCAGCTGTGTGACCCTGGGCAGGTCACTTAACCCCCATTGCCTAGCTCTTGCCTCTCTTCTTCTTAAAATTAACCATAGGATAGAAGGTAAGACTTTAAAAATATATTTTAACTTAATAAATACATTATATAAAAATATAAAATATATTTTAAAACTATCTGGAAGCTGGGGATGGGGCAGAAGTAGAGAAGGGAGAACATACTATGAACTTCAGGAATCAGGAATGATCTTATGTAGAAAGTGGTCCTTTAGCCCTGGTTAAGCATTTGCTCCCAAGGATTTGAAGGAGCCCTGGCCTCCAAATCCAATTCCTCTGCTGTCCTGCTTTGGTGCCTGGAATTCTACAATTAACTCATTCCTTTCATATAGGCTCCTGCCTCCAGTTTAAATGTATGTGTTCATTCTGGGAGGGACCATGCTTTATAACCTATTAGCATCTTATTAACGTTTTATTAGTCAACTTCGGGGCAGACTCTTAGGAAAGTTAAAGAAGAAGAGGGTTAAGGCCAGAAGGGACCTTAGAGCCCATCCAGTCCAGTTTTCTCATGTTACAGAGGAGGAAACTGAGGTCTAGAGAAATTAAGTGCCTTGCCCAAGGATATACAATTAGCAAGTAGCAGAGTCTGGATTTGAAACCAGGTCCTCTGATTTAAAATTCAGCCCACTTTACACTGTGCCATGCTGAATATCAAGGAAAATAGACTGAAAGAGGTTAATAAATTCATTTTAATTTAACAATATACTCTATCAATTAACAAACAAGTATAAGGTACCTACTGTGTGCCAAGTACCAAGAGAACTATAAAAGGGATGCTGATGTCCACAAGGAGCTTACATCTTACTAAGTGCAAGCATAGAACACAAAAAAGTATATACAAAATTGAAATATTATGATGGAACTGTGAAAGATTTAGCTACTCCCAGAGGAATTGCATGTCAGCTATGGGAGGGGGGTTGGGGAAGGGCTAGGAAAAAACATGAATCTTATAACCATGGAAAAATATTCTAAATTAATTAAATAAAAGTTTTTTAAAGATTTAGCTACTCTCCGCAATTCAATGATCTGGGACAACTGTGAAGGACCTGTTACCAAGAATGCTATCTACCTCCAGAGGAGGAATTGTAGGAAACAGATGCAGATCAAAGCATACCATCTTTCACATTAATTTATTTAAGGCTTTTATTGGGGAGTTTTGGTTCTATATGTGTCTTCCCTTATAACAATGACCAATATGGAAGCCAATTTTGCATGATCATACATGGATAACCTAGATCAAATTGCTTACCATCTCCAAGAGGGGAGGAGGGAAGGAAGGGAAGGAAACAATCTGGATTTTATCATTTCAGAAAATGTAGGTTGAAAATTGTTATTACATGTAATTGGAAAAATAAAACACCTTTGAAAAACAACAACAAAAAACACTATGATGGGGGCAGACATTAATAATTGATGGAACCAGGAAAGGCCTCTTGAAAGAAACTCTTCAACTGAGTCTTAAATGAGGCCAAAGGCTCCAAGAAGTAAAGCTGATCAGAGGGCACACTCCTGGCACTGGGGAGCAACCCATATAAAGGCCCAGGGGCCAGAAAGTTGGGCTTCAGTGAGGCCTGAGAGGATGGCCACTCTAGAAAGATATACCAGAATGGAACTGAGAAGGGCTCTAAAGACCATCCACAGATGCTTGTAGTTTATCCTAAAGGCAATAGGGACTCACCGCAATTTCTTGAGGAGGAAAGTGACAAGGGCGACCAAAAAAGGTGATGAGGATATTAAGGCGGGGGGTTGGGGATGAGAAGGATGTGACATGACCGATACAGGTGTGGAAGCAGAAGCGATAACACTTAGCAAAGGATGAGATATTGGTGGGAAAGGAACTGATGAGCGAGGGCAAAGAGTCAAGAGTGACTCCTAGATTGAATAGCTCAAAGAAAGTAAGACTGAAATGGCCTTAACAGGAATAGGGAAGGCAGGAGGGAAGGGGAAGATAACCAGAAACATTATGAGTTCTGTTTTATATATGTTGCTATTTTGCTTATGGGCCATTTGTATAGATAGAGAGGCAAACCAAGTGGTGAGATGAATAGGGTAATAGGCCTGGAGCCAGAAAGATCTGAGTTCAAATTTTACCTCAGACCCCATCTATATAACCATGGACAAGTCATTTAACCTTGTTCACCTTGGTTTCTTCCACTGTAAAATGGGGATGATAATAATAGCACTTACCTTGAAAGCACTTACCTTGTTGTGAGGCTCAAATGAGTTAATATTAGTAAAGAACTTAGCCTGGAACATAGTAGGCACTCTATACATCCTTGTTTCCTTCCCTTCCCTTCCCTAAATGAAGACATCCAAATAAAGATGAGCTCAGGGGAGAGATGAGGGCTAGATATGAGGACCTGGTAGTCAAGACACTGTGCCAGGCATAGGTGAAATTAAAATAAAAATGAAATATTCTCTGTCCTTAAGAAGCTCACATTCTAGGGAGGGAGATACCTGAGAATTTTAATGCAACCAACAAAAAAAATTAATAAAAAAAATCAAAGAAATACATATTCTACTTGTTGGGGACATGAGGAGTGCTATCTACTACATGGGATGTTTTGTCAGAAATACTCTGAGAATGTGCCAATTCCTGTTACACAGGTACCAAGGAAACCCTCACAAAGGAATCGACAACCTAAGCTGGGTCTTGGAAGAAAGCAAGGTTCGTCAGAAATGCAGAAGAAAAACATATGATCGATCACCTTTTTTTATTAGGGTCTGGGCGTTAAAAGATCACTCTATTGCAAATATGAATAACATGGAAATAGGTTTTAAACAATGATACATGTATAACCCAGTGGAATTGCTTGTCAACTCCAGGAAGGGGAATGGAAGAAGGATGGGAAAAATCATGAATCATTTAACCATGGGAAAATATTCTAAATAAATTAAAAAAGAAAAATGAGTAAATCAACTTTCCAATAAAAGGAAGGAAGGAAGGAAAGAGAGAGAGAGAGAAAGAAAGAGAGAAAGAAAGAAAGAAAGAAAGAAAGAAAGAAAGAAAGAAAGAAAGAAAGAAAGAAAGAAAGAAAGAAAGAAAGAAAGAAAGAAAGAAAGAAAGAAAGAAAGAAAGAAAGAAAAAGAAAGAAAGAAAGAAAGAAAGAAAGAAAGAAAGAGAGAGAGAGAAAGAAAGAAAGAGAGAGAGAGAGAGAGAAAGAAAGAAAGAAAGAAAGAAAGAGAGAAAGAAAGAAAGAGAGAAAGAAAGAAAGAAAGAAAGAAAGAAAGAAAGAAAGAAAGAAAGAAAGAAAGAAAGAAAGAAAGAAAGAAAGAAAGAAAGAAAGAAAGAAAGAAAGAAAGAAAGAAAGAAAGAAAGAAAGAAAGAAAGAAAGAAAGAAAGAAAGAAAGAAAGAAAGAAAGAAAGAAAGAAAGAAAGAAAGAAAGAAAGAAAGAAAGAAAGAAAGAAAGAAAGAAAGAAAGAAAGAAAGAAAGGAAGGAAGAAAGAAAGGAAGGAAGGAAGAAAGAAAGGAAGGAAGGAAGGAAGGAAGAAAGAAAGGAAGGAAGGAAGGAAGGAAGGAAGAAAGAAAGGAAGGAAGGAAGGAAGGAAGGAAGGAAGGAAGGAAGGAAGGAAGGAAGGAAGGAAGGAAGGAAGGAAGGAAGGAAGGAAGGAAGGAAGGAAGGAAGGAAGGAAGGAAGGAAGGAAGACAAAGAGATGAGGAAGAAGAAGAACATTCTGGGTGTAGAGGCTAGCCTCTGGGAACATGTAACTGATGGAATGGAGAATTGAAACAATAGCTAGTAGTTCACTTTGATTGGAATAGAGTTTGTAAAAGTTTATGGAAAGTATAGAATGAAATTGGAAAGGAAAGTTCTCAGGCTTTCACATCTCAGGTGCCTTCCTACTCCCTTGATCCGTTAGTTATTCCTTCCAGCTGGAAAAACTGCATTTTCCATCAGCCCTCTTTCCAATAAGTAGCTACCCAAGCTACAAATCTGAGTGGCAGGGTGGTTGGGGGTGGGAGTGCCCAAACCAGAAATAAGGAATTTTGAAGGAGGAATTAGTTGTGCTGAAAGATAAGGTGTTCCATTTGGGGCATAATTTGAGATTCCTCTAGGCAGTCAAGAGATGTCTAGCTATGATGAGGTGGGACTAGAGGGAGGGAGGGAGATTAGGACTGAATAAATATATACACATGAATGTGTGTGTTTATTGTTGTTTAGTCTGTGAGTTTTGTCTGACTCTTTGTGACTCCATTGGGGTTTTCTTGGCAAAGATCCTGGACTGGTAAGCCATTTCCTCTTCCAGATCACTTTACAGATGAGGAAATTGAGGCAAACAAGGTTAAGTGACTTATCCAGGATCACACAGTTAAGACATATCTGAGGTTGAATTTGAACTAAGGTCTTCCTGACTTTAAGCCAGGCGCAGTGACACCTAAGTGACATGTGTATATGTATGTATATGTGTATGCATAGGTGTCTGTGTGTAAGGGATATATATATATATATATGTACACACATACACATACCTTTGGATGTCATGTGCAAAGAACTGGCATATAAATTCAAAGAAATAAGAGAATCTCACTAAGAAAGAGTATAAATGAAGAGAAGCCAGAGCCCAGAACAGAGTGCTGGGACAAAGGAGGCCAAGTAGCTCCTTCTTTGCCCTTAAGCCTATAATGTGAATTTTATTTTCATGTACATGCATCTTGTTACCCTAACTAGACTATAGGCTGCTTGAGGACAGAGATGGTCATTAACACTTAACAAGAGATGTTCATAAAGTAATGTAAAGGTCCTCTGAGTATTGAGAGAGAGACAAAGAGATAACAACAGAGAGAGAAGGAAGGAAGGAGAGAGGAAGGGGGAGAGAAAAGGGGAGAGAAATAGATTGGGAGTTTTTATATAAGCTCAAAGTCAAATCTAAGGCTATTTATTGGTCCAAGGATTCTCCTTTGTCTTCCTCCACAGGGATGTGCTTTTATAATAAACACTCACTCAGTATGCTATAAAAATCAGTTTATCTTTATCTGGAGACAAGGCTCATTATAAAAGTGCAGACAGCAAATTAGACAGCTTTAAAGAGAGTAGGATACTTTTTAAAATTTTATTTTTATTGTCATGCAAAATACTTCCATATTGGTCATTGTTGTAAGAGAAAATTCATACATAAACAAAACCCCCAAATAAAACCATAAATACATTGATGCAAAAGAAAACTCCAATAGTTCTTTCTCTGAAGGTGTATAGCATTCCTCATCATTAGTCTTTTGGGATTATCCTAGATCGTTGCATTGCTGAGCATAGCCAAATTTTCACAGATAATCATTGTCCAATATTGCTGTTACTGTGTACAATGTTCTCCTAGTTCTGCTTATTTCACTCTGCATCAGTTCATATAGATCTTTCCAGTTTTTTTCTGAAATTATCCAGTTCATCATTCCTTGCAGCACAACATGTACCACAATTTGTTCAGCCATTCCTCACTTGATGGACATCCCTTTAGTTTCCAATTCTTTGCCATGACAAAAAGAACTGGAGAGCAGGAAACTCTTGAGGGTCAGTGAGTAGTGCCAGTTCCCTGGGCTACAGAAAGGTGGAGGAAGGGATAGAGCAGGAGGAGTGAAAAACACATCAGGTTCCAGTGTGGCTGTGGATTCTAATCCAAGAGATCACTCTTTAAGCAGGTCAGTGAATTAAACCAGGCTCAAACCACTATTGATTCTATTTTGTTCTGGGTATGGCACCCTTCCCATGCAATTATGGCCTCTGGCCAGGTCCACATACAGTCCTGTGGCTCCAAATTCCCTGGGCTTTCCTGAGTCAGGCTGCTTCCCATCTCATTTTTCAGTCCCTCCTTCCAGCAGAGACAGCCACACTTTCTATCCAACCCCTTGTCCATAAAAGTCTACAAAGGTATCAGTAAAGTCATTTACATTTTACAAGAGGAGAAGCCAATGCTTAACCCAAGGAAAAGGAAAATTCATTACATTGTGGAAATTTCTGGCACTGAGACAGGGGATACCAAAGATAATTTTGGATTGGTTTTCTCCATTTATATCATTTTATATATATATATATATATATATATATATATATATACACATATATATTACTAGCCAGTATATCTTCATCCATCCTTTTTTTAAAAAATGCACAAAGTATTTTTTATGTTCAAAGCATTGAACTTGGTCTTTGGGGGGAGGCATAAAGAAAATTAAGACACAATTCCTTCTGCTTATGGAATTTGTAATGCATCAGGGAGTATCTAAAAATAGAGAAATATGCCTTTACTACACCATAACCATGTAATAATTGTAGTGCAGAATATAATTATAAAGCACTCGAGAGGTACAAAATACTCTGCAAGGTCTAATTCTGAGGAAGAACAAATAATTTTCAAATGCATATGGACCTGGGAGAAAGGATCAGGGTATGTTTCATGAAAGAAGTGGCTTCTGAGAAGATTTGTGAAGGAAGGATAAGATTTCCACCAGTGGAGATGGGGAGAACTCTACAAGCGAAGGGACAATGTTTTATCTCAGCTTTCTTTGTACCAGCTATAAACATTTGTGTTTTAGATAACTGCAAATCTCTAAGGTAAGAAAAGGGCTTTGTTCTGTACAAGGATTTAAGGAAAAAAAGTTCAAGTTCAGCCCACCACCTGGGCAAATCTAGTATGGAGGCTTGGATGGTCCAGTATGAATGAAAGTGGTCCAGTAAGAATCAAAAGTGAAACTGATGTGCAGGGTTAGGCTGACTGACACTAAGAGAAGCAGGTAGACACCAACATGCTGTATCCTGCCCATCAGCTCTGGCTCCTGGAGAACAGAGCTGCTCTGCTGGCTCTTAGCACCGTCCTGAGCTATTTTCATGGTCTGTAATCACAACTGTGGTCTCTAGGGTCCAGAACTTCCTGTGGGTAAGGGACTGGCTGGGAAAGGGGCCCTTGGCTTTGGCCTCAGGAAATGCCTGACCACAGGGTCATTGGCGTTTCAGATTGCAGATCCCGCCTTTCTCTCTTGGGCTCTGTTCCTCCTCTTAGTGCCCATCTGCAGACCACACAACTCCTGGAAGTCCCAGGCTGGAATATGCTTCCTCCCCACCCCCTCAAGTCCCCCAGCAGCAAGTCTTGAACAACACAGAATAACAGCAGAGTAGAAGGACTGACTGTAAGGCAGGCAAAGAAGAGTCCTGCTGAGTCTTCCTTCAAAATGTCCCTTGATGTTCCCATTGGTACTGTAACCCAGGCTGTCATCAGCCCTCCCTGGGAATAGACCCCTATATGATTCTCTTCCTATACAGTCCATCCTACATAATCAAATGTTGTCATTCAGTCATTTGCAGTGATGTCCAACTCTTCATGGCCCTTTTAGGGGTTTTCTTGGCAGAGACACTGAGTGGTTTACCATTTCCTTTTCCAGCTCATTTTATAGATGAGGAAACTGAGGCAAACAGGATGAAGTGACTTACTGAGGATCACATAGCTAGAAACTGTCAATGCCCAGTTGGAGCTCTGCTGACTCTAATCCACTGGGCCACCTTGCTGCCCTCTATAAAAAATGAATCCTCATAAAAGATTTTGCATTGCCATTCCCCATTTCAAATACTGCCAGAAGATCCCTGGTGCCAAAAGGATACAGTTCCATCCTCCAAAAACAAAACCAAAAAACAATGTGGTTGATTGTGTTGTATGCAAGTTCTCTCCCCTGGAAAAATGTAGATTCCTTGAGGACAGAGTCTATCCCTTTTTGTCTTTATAGTGTTTGTGCCGAGCACAGTGTCTAGCCCACAGTGGTAAGAATGAATTGTCATGGATTGAATGATATGGTCATAGAGTCATAGGGTTTAGAGCTAAAAGAAATCTGAGAAATCATCTACTGGAGCAATAGTCTCACAGCTTGAAAAGGGACCTTAGAGACCATTCAGCCCACCCCCCTCATTTACATTGAAGAAACTGAGGCAGACAGAGGTTTAAGGGACTTGTCCCAGAAATCTTTCAGCTCCAATTTTACCTCTCTTTTCAGAGACATCTGGTGAGCAAGGCCTCCTACAGTGCCATCCACCCTGCCTTCCTGCCTGGCCCTTTTTTCTCTCCTGCCAGAAGACATCAAGCTCATACCCAATCCCCAGGGCATACTTAACTGCTAAAATGGAATGTTATACATTTCCAAAATTCCCAAGACCCAGTTCAGACAGAACTGTGAGAGAATTAGAGGATGCTGAGGAACAACAAGCCCTCTCTTCTTCATCATCTCCACATACACCCAATCATGTGAACTCCTTTGTTTTCTAAATAAAAATTTCTGCCTTTTTTCTATGTTGTTTTGTTTTTTATATCCTTGGTTTCCAGGATCACATGAGATCATTTCTTAGGACAGGCTAATTCTTCACCAACCAATCTACAAATACTCATTAAACACATATATGCTCATCTGTGGTCTTGGTAGGGGCTCAAGAAAAGGAGAAGACTGTTCCTGCTCTCAAGGAACTTACAGTCATTTCAGAGGGATGAGTGAGACATGTAATTCAAAGATAACTAACAATACAATGTTCTACTTTCCTTCCTTCTCACTCTTTTTATTCAATCTTATTCCTTTCTTCTCCATTTTAGTAACTGGCCAGAGCTCACAAGCCATAGGCTTAGAAGAAAAGAAGCCGTGAGTAAGAAAGAAATGATGTGTTAGTCACTCAGTTGCCAAAAAATTAGAAACCAGAGTTCTACGCAAGTGGATCCACTATTGTAGTACATAAGTGATTTTAGGGATGGAACTGAAGGAATTCTAGCCCACAGACCTGACGTGGGAAGTTTCCAAAAATTTGGGTAAGGGTTTGGTCTTCACCAGAGTAAGAAGTTCCATGTGAAGAATTCTCTCAACTAGTGAAAATTAATACCTTTTCTTCAACTTTTAGTAGAGATAGCTGGGTGACTCAGTAAATAGTACTCTGGTCCTAGAGTCAAGAAGACCTGAATTCAAATTCAGCATCAAGACTTACTAGTTGTGTGACCTAACCTCTATTGCCTTAGTTTCCTCATCTGTAAAATGGAGATAATGATAGCACCTACTTCCCAAGATTGTTGTGAGGTAGAAGATAATGAATTGTAAAGTACTTAGCAAAGTGCCTGGCACATAGTAAACACAATGTAAATGTTAGCTATTATTATTATGAAAGGAGAATTGGACTCACACTCAGAGAAGTGCCATTTTTCACAGTAGGCTTAGAAAATATTGAAAGGAGACTTAAGTGCTATTTCAAAACAGTAACAGGACAAAGGCCACTCTGAAAGAGAATTATAAAGTCATCGATTTGCTTTTTTTCCTAGTAGGCTCCCAGGTTGTTAACAACTCCACCCACTCACCCAGATTCTCCTCTGTGACTCATCTTTTCCCTTCTCTGGCTGTCCCTGGGGACTGACTCTTACTACAGGTTTTCAATTGAAAAATATTTGGTATGTGTGGATATAATAGCTGTCAGTATCATGGGGAAAATGGGGGCACTGTAGGGCATGGAGATGGAGAGGCATGGGAAGCATGTTCCTGACAAACTGGAGCTGTTAGGAATAGCTGAAGTCAAAGATGCATGATTTCATCAGCCCTCTAGCCCAGGGTACTTAGGGATGCCTGTAACTGGAAAAAGGTCTCATGTATCTTATACTGAATCCATTTATATAGGGTGGTGGACAGGGCATGTGACGAGGATAAACGGAGTGAGCGCAGGGGAGAAAGAGTTCAGTTGATGTTTGAAGGGGTTTGGTGCTGGGCATTTCTCCCTTTGGATCATCATTATGGAATGTGGAGGTGTCAGTTTAGAAGCACAGCCCATGCTGCTTCAAAGCCCCCATCCAAGGTGCACCGATGTTGAAGTCAACCATGATGGAAGCATGATTGGGTCCAGCCTAAATCTGTCCATCTGAATTGTACCAACTGAGCTTCCCAGAGCAGGGTGCTCAGCAGTGGATACTGGTATGTTAAACAATAATTCTCATTTATTTAATGAGAATTTAATAAAACATTTAACATTTAATGAAAATTCTCATTAATAGAGAAAGCCTATTAAGGTCTTACTCAGATGTCCCATTGTAGCATAGAGGTGACCCTGGCTTCCTAAAAGCTAAACGTTAACCTTTGGAGATATAGTTCTCATTTTCCCCAACAAAGCTTTTGCTAGCAGGTTCCATGAGGGCCCATTGGTTCATTATCCAAAAATTAAATTAGTTAAGCTGGATGTAATTTAATGAAATGTTTGATTAAAACAATTCCCAAAAAAGCACTCACTGAGTTATAGTGGGATGGTGTTCAGAGTTCATGAAAGGAATAACCACATTGATGAAATTATAGATTCTTGAAGTAGAGGAGAGGGGGAATGAAGAGGAGGAAAAAGAGAAAAGAAAATCAATTTGTGAGACCCTAAGCAATTGCCTAACCTCACGGTTTTATGTCACAAACATTTATTAAGTGTCTACATCATGCAAGGCATTGTTCTAGGAACTGGCCAACCATCTACCCCTTTATAAAAATCAGTAATAATACCAGCACTGCCTGCATCACAGAGGTATGTGAAGATCAAGTCAGGTAATTGATATATTTATCAATATATACTTATATATTGAGCTTGTTATCAAATTAACTTGAATTGATTGAGTTTTTCAAGGCATTATACATTCTTTAAATCTCTACTTTTTTTTGCAAAGGACCTTGCCAAGTGCTGGGAGTACAAAGATAAAAAAAATAGTAGAATTTCTACCCTCAGAGAGCTTACAATCAAATGGAGATAGAAGTACCTATATAGACATGCAAACAACTATAATAACAAGGTAAAATATAAGATGGGCAAAGGAGAGACCCAGACAAAGAGCTCTAGGAGACTTTGAGAAGATATCAATCACTTTTAACTGAGGAGAGCAGGAAAACTCTCATGGAGGAGGCCATAGCTGAATCTTCAAGCAAAAAAAGGCTTTCCATAGGCAGAAAGGAACACAGAAAACATTCCAGGCAAGGAGCCATTAGGGGCACATAAATAGGAATGTACAGTATGAATGGGGAAAGTGAGTGAAAGCATTAGTAAGTGCCAGTACAAAGAATAAAATAATTCCTACCACCAATGAGCTCACATTCAGATGGTAGTCACAAAAATGGTAAATGGACCATTAGGGTAGTCCATTTGTCATGCCCTCATGGCAGGAGATGTATAGTTATTGGATAAGACTTCTCTTCCTGAGTTCAGATACAAACTAGCTATATGACCCTGGGCAAGTCATTTTACCTTGTTTAACTTGACCCCAAGGGCCACGGGATGTATAGGAGTTGTGTTTTATCCTATACATAATAGAAAGCTACTAGAAGTTTCTAAGCCAGAGAGTAGCATGGCAAGATGTGCAAGAGGAATCTGGGTAACCATATAAAAGGTGGACTAGAGAGAAGACAGACTGCACATGGGAAGGGGAAGAGAGAACAATAATCAATTAGGAGGCTGTAGCAGTTGTCCCAGTCTGAAGTAATGGAAGTTTGCATGATGTAGCGCTGGTCTCAAAGGCAGAAGATTAGTGTTTGATGAATACTAGTAGCGTATACCTGGACAAATTATTTCAATTCTCTGTTCCTCAATTTTCTCCCATGCCTTACCCATGGACCAGATGACCACCTCAAATCTCTGGACTAGCATTGCCTCAGACTAATATTACTGGCTGACCCAAAGGTGTTATTTTATCTTCCCTTGGTTTGTTTCTTCTAACTGGAGGTGCACCAGAAAGATCTCCTAATTAACTCAGGATATAACTCTTGTGTGGGGTTTCCAAATGTGAGTAATAGAATCCATGGAATTCCAAGGAAGTACTCAAGATTCCAAAGACATATCTGGTAGAAGACAGCCTTCATTTCACCCCCATATGGATAAAAATCCATAGATGAAATGACTCAGGATTCAGAAACAAATAAAGGACTCAGCTGATCCATCAGCTTCCCCCAGAGGGGAACTCCATGGGGGGGAGGGGGGGCATTAGGATGAGATTTTGGCTGTGAATCCTTCCATATCAGTCACACGTAGGAGCAACCTAATTTCTCAGATTCCCAGCACCATCTGTGATTTAGTCTTCCCCTAGAAGGTAAGGATACTTTGGGACTACTGAACCAGCAATCCACTTCCTGTCAGACCTGACCAGTCCAAGCATGTCAGTGGGTTTTGCTCTACAAATCTCTTCTTTCTCCAAGGAGTATGCTCTATCAGGAAATCACCTCCTCTCTAGGAGGTCCAATTCCCAAACTGAAGAACTCTCAAACTGGAGAATTCCTCAACTTGGGGCTGTACAAGCAAGCAGGTACATGTGCACTTCTGCAGGATATCTCTTTGACCCTTTGCTGTTTCAATCTCTTGGTGGAGGGAAATTTGCTAGGAGGCATCCAGTCTCTGACATGCTCAAAGGAAACAGAAATGTGGAAGATGGCCAGGACCCTGAGGTCCAGTAACCCCCCTTTCATGCTGCCTACACAAGTGCTTGAATTTTATAATGTGTTTCTACTGTAAAACACTACTTAATTACTTTGGAGGGGAAGGGGGGGGGGAACTAAACTGAGGAACAGGTTCCAGAATATAAATTCTTGAGATTCACCTTGCTGCACTCTAGTCAGACTTCTGAAAGTAGAAAGGTAGTTCAAGAGCACTGATTCTTGATTCCTTTTATAGTTCAGAAGGCGAGCTCTCTCCTCCAACAAGGTTCCAGTCCCTGAGTCTCAACCAACCAATGATCTTGAATTTTCTGTGACTTATCCACAAGACACCAATGGGTGTGGGTATGCTTCATGGGGAGGCAACCTCCAAATGTCCCCAAACAAAGGATAAGTTGATTAGGGAACTCATCATATGGATCAAAGATGGCCCCCACCTTCCCTTCACGTATATGAAAGGGAATGATAATAATACTTGCATGGGTTGTTGGAAGGAAAGCTCTCTGTAAAAGGACATATGCATTCCTAGAGTGTGGATGAGTATATCTCCTTGCCTATGATGGCACTGGGTACCTGGAAGAGGGGAATTGAGGTGCACCAAACATAAATCTCACTGAACTCCTACCTGGGTCCTGAGTTTACCCAGTGGCCCATTTATCAGCATCGAATCTGTAGGAGGGACCCTCATGGGGATCAGATCAGGAGATCTGCAAGACCAGAGTTTTGCATATATTTTGGGGGGCAGAAAAGAGAATTATGGGAGAGGTACTTATAGGCTGGGTTCAATCTCTCCTAAAAATCCATGAAGACTATTGATTAAAAGTCCTATTGGGTATCAGTGTTAGTTGTCTTGCCTAACCCAATCAGCAGGTAATCTGGATTTTGGAGCCTAACAGAGAAGGAAGGAAAAAATTGGCCCTGCCTGGGACTTGGGCTGGATGGATCCCTTTCTCTACAATTTAAAAAATGCAGCTGAGGATTCAATATGGTCATCTGGTGGGAAGGAGGGAGGAAGGGGGGGGGGGTGGCAGGGGAGAGAGTTTAATAAGGCCAGGACTGAATTCTGGCCCTCTTAACCTTCTCTAGGAGAGATTCTACCCTAGTAGCCATTGCCTGGAAGTATAAGAATGAAAGGAAAGTCCCTCCCTATTTCCTACTGGAAACGAGTTTATTTGGTATTAGTAAAGAACAATGTGGCTCTTCCTTACATTTTTTCTTGGGAGCAAGGGAGAGGACAGAACTGAAACTAGTTCTCTTTCCTCTTCTCACCCAAAGCTTTATTTTCAGCAGGTGTCTTTGTGGTGCCTATCATGTAGCTGCTACTTTGCTAGGCTTTGTGAGGGATGCCAGAGAAGCAATAAGATACCCAATTGCATCTCTGCATTGTGGGGGTGACTGAAGGTGCCAGGAGAGCCCCTTTTGGCACATCCTACAGAGATGAAAAGACTATGGGCCAGGCCATAGACAAAATGTTTGTCCCTCGAGGATTCACCTCATTCAGTTTAGAGAGGCTCCTAACCAGAGAGGGGGCCTATCCCAGTAACTCCCTGCCTTTGCTCTCCGAGTGAGCCAGAAGACTTTGAGTGAAGTGGGTAGTACCTACCTCCCAAGGTTGTTGAGAAGATCAAATAAGAGAATACTCATAAGGCTCTTAGCACAGTGTATGGAGCATAGGAGGCACTTAATAAATGCCTATTTCTTTCTTTCTTTCCTTCCTTTCTTCCCCACTCCTTCCTTCCCTCCTTCCTTCCTTCCATCCTTCCTCCTTCTCTTCCTCCTTCTTTCTTCAAGGAGGAAATCCTCATCTCCCTCTAGTTCAGGAATTCTTTAATTTAATTTTTTGAACCAAATTTATGTAATAACAAATTTCTACATAAGTTTTCCTAAGTTATATGATAGAACTTATCTCCCTCCCTCTCTTCCCTTCCCCTTTCCTTCTCCAACTCATTTTACAGATGAAGAAACTGAGGGAAACAGGTTTAAATGACTTTCCTGAATCATTTACCTGAGGTCAGATTTGAATTCAAGAAGATGAGTCTTTCTGACTCCAGATCCACTGGGCCACCTAATTGCCTCTTTGGTGGGGGGATTTAAATGGGCTCAGGTGTGAAGAAAGGGTCATTGAGGCAGAGAATGTAATTTTTATACCTAATCATAGATACCTACTCCAAATCAGTAAGTAAGCCCAGAATGCTGGGCTTCTACCCTCTAAGATTCAGAGATCCCTCTGCTTACAATGAGGGACCTCACCTGATAGGCAAGTACTGCTGCTGCCAAACAGGTACCTAGTCATTTCTTCTCTCCCCAAAGGAAACAAATGCAGAACAAAGGTAATTCCCATCACCCGTAGTGTAACCTGTGGCCCAGAATTGAGGCTTCAGTGGGTTCAGTCTTGGAAGCTTTTCTCATAAATCACTTGCTAATTCATGCCTCCATGCAGAGTTTTCCCTGAGAACAACAGAATTTTATTCATGTCTAGTTAAAAAAAAAAAAAGATGAGTGTGTGTGGCCTGAGCTCCTTTGTGAACAATCAGGTGTAGAAAATAGTGGTTATGGAATAGGATTTATCAAACCCAAAAGAAAGAGGACTCACACCTCAAGTTCTTAAACAGTTGATGTCAACTTCCTTTTTTCTCTATTCTCCCTTCTTCTCAGTAACAAGAGTTGAGGGGATAGAACGAGACGTTTCCATTTGGTTCAAGGCTCCATTGTAAATGCAATATTTCCTTTTTGTAAAAAATTATTTTTAACAGTTATTTTTTTAAATTTAGGCTCAAATTCTCTACCTGTCCCTCCCCTATTCATTAAGAAAAAAATAATATGAGATTCCTTATAGATGTGAAGTATGCTAAACAGATTTCCATATTAGCTATGCTGGAAAAAGAAAAGGCAAGAAACAAACTACTACTGACTCCTTCCAGAAACCATAATAAAAATGCCCTACAACAATTTTCCTTATCAACAAGGATTAACTTAACTTACCTGTGAAAATGTGGAAGCCCGCCCAGTGAAAAATCTTGAACTTGATAGGCACTGGGTTCGGAGCAGGGGAAATAAGGAAATCTGTTAGTTGGGGAGAAGGAATAGAGAGAGATCCAGACATTGGGGGTAAGAGAGAAGGCAAAGCAATATGAGAGAGAAATCCATCATCAATTCCAGAGAAGAACCACAGGGACTACCTAAACACCTTCTCCCACAATCCGGAGGTCACCTCAGATCTACTTATGCCCAAGTGTAATCAATACCTCTGATGTTAAACTTTGAGGGAATAGTCAACTTGCTACAAGGAAGACCATGACACAGTGGTCAAACATTTAAGATGGTAGAGCCAGAAGAGACCTGAGCTTGAATTCCCTCCTTGATGTTTACTCTTTATATACCTTCTCTAAGCCATACCTTCCCAATCTGAAAATTGGAGTTGATAATATCCAGACCATCTACTTCACAGGATTATTGTGAGGAATAATCGAAATAATGTACATAAGACTTGGTGAAGCAAAATATTTGATATCTTGCCCTGTAAACTCTGTCTTTTGTTTTTTTCTGTTTTGTTTTGTTTTGCAAGGGTTTGATTTCTGAAAGCTGCTAAGTAAAAGCAGGCATCTCGTTCAACAATGCTTAATAAGCAAATATACTTCTGGGGATGGTATAAATAGTTTGTCTTATGTTTCTCTCTTCCTTGTCTGTCTCAACGTCATACTTCTAAACTGTGACTTCATTGGTGAGAGAAACTCCTGTCGTGGAAACTCTTCACTAATGAAAACTGGAAATTCAACCATAACTCGTAATAACAGTAACTGGCATTTGATTAGTGTTTTAAAATCTGCAAAGCACTTTACAGTTGCCCTTCTTGGTTTGTTTTTTGTTGTCATTTTCTTCTTTCTCTTGTCAGAAATTGGCCAGGCTTCCATGCCAGTGGAAGAGGGAGAAGTGACGTAGTTCTGAGCCGTTGGAACTCCAAGTTAGAGGTGTGGGCAGAATGTTGGCAGAGTCTCCTTGCTGCTGTCTTTCTATGACTTTACTATGACTTAACATACCCCCAGGGATGAGTTAGATTCAGTATCAAGCCTTTGAGGGTCCCTGGCAGTGACAGGTCACCAAATAGGAAAACACTAGCATCAGAAAGCCACAAGACACAGATTAGTACTCTGACATCATGGACTGACTACTGCTTCCAAGGAATCGATGGCTGAGTCTAGAATGCCACTGGCTATGATGGAAAGGTTGACTAATGTTTGCACTGGGAAAATATTTTACTTCAAAACTAGAAATAGTGCCAACTATCTAAAGAGGCCAGCTGAACAGAGACATCTTGAAATATGTATCCAAACGCTTGGATTTGGACTGTGCCTATATATTGATTAGGGAAAACTTGGGTCAAGGAAAAGGAGAAGCCATGTAGCTATTCAATGGATATTCTATTATGTATCATCTTTTTCCTTTTATTGATTCCATGCAAAGAAAAAAAACTACACTGGGTAAGTTTATTTGTCTGTATGAGGACAGCCAGCCCCATTATGCCACCCATACATAATTAGGGCTCAGTGAAATATAGCTGATAAGAGATAGCAGATTTTCCAGCAGATAGGAACTCAAGTGCCATTTTAATTAGGTAGATCCAACTAATCATAACCCCTACACTAACAAAATGAACATAGTTACTCAGAGAGAGGCAGAACTGGGAAATAAATGGTTGTCCACTCTTTGAGAGTCAAAGAGAGCTTATAACTTTTTTCTCCAACCACTCCCTTTAGAGTGCATTAGGGATGCATTATTTTTTTTTTAATAAACCTTACCTTCCACCTTAGAATCAATACTGTGTTTTGCTTCTAAGTCAGAAGAGCAATAAGGGCTAGGCAATGGGGGTTAAATAGCTTGCCCGGGGTACACAGAGCTAGGAAGTGTTTGAGGCTAGATTTGAATGCAGGATCTTACATCTTTAGGCCTAACTCTCAATCCACTGAGCAATCTAGCTACCCTTGATATAAAGAATTCTCAATGAGTAAATTCCTCCTTGAATTGAGAGCCTAAGTTGACCCCTATGAAATATCTACCTATTGTTCCCACTTTTGCCCATTAGGGTCAAACGAAGTAGAGCAGGTTCTATCATGTGAGTCTCTATAAAATATTTTCACATTAAAAAAGGGAGTTGTTCCACTTGAAAAGGACACCTTCAAGAATTATTCCGCCAGCCAAAGAATTGGAAATGGAAGAAATGTCCATCACTTGGGCAATTGCTGAACAAATTGTGGCATATGATGGTGAAGGTATGCTATTATGTTGTAAGAAACAATTACCAGGATGATTTCAAAAACAGCTGGAAAAGACCTACATGAACTGATGCAAAATGAAATAGGCAGAACCAGGAGAACATTGTTCACAGCAATATTGTACAATGATCATCTGTGAAAGACAGCTATTGTCAGCAATACAATGATCTGGGACAATTCTAAAGGACTTAAGACAAAGAAAGAACTATTGGAGTAAGATGCAGAGCAAAGCACACTATCTTTCACATTAATTTCTTTATGGTTCTTTTTGAGGGGTTGGTTTTATATGGTTATTCTTACAACAATGTCCAATATGGAAGTATATTTTGCATGATAAAACATGTACGATCCAGATCAAATTACTTACTATCTCCAAGGGGGAGGGGAGGAAAGGAAGGAAACAATTTAGATTTTATCATTTTGGAAAACATATGTGGAAATATGTTATTACATGTAATTGGGAAAATGAAATATCTTTGAATAAAAAAGTTAATTTCCAAAAATACAATTATACCATCTATTCCTTGTGTTGTTGTTGACTCAACGTAACTCACAAAACCACTACACTTCCCTTCCAAAGAGATTTTAGAATAGTTCCCTATTTCTCTTGGCATCAAATTGCATAATGATCTCAGAAACACCTCTAATCTTTTTTAATAAACCTCCATCTCTATAGTGTATGGAAATGTAATATAAAGTAGTTCTAAGTAGGAATCTGCCCAGTAGGTATTCTAAGACTAATTATTATTATGTTCCATAATGCTATCCTATTATAATCATGGCTTGTATCCTCAAATCCCAGAGAACTGTTTAAAAGTTCTCTGGTGAAACTTTTTCATCCATACTCATTGGTCTCCATAAGTCAGCAAAGAAGGACCAGACTGGTAAGTCTGCACAACATTTGATATTTGAGTTATTTATTACTATTTTTTGGACCTGCATTTAATTGAGATAAAGAGTTCCCAATGAAAGACTTCCTTTTGTACTTTCTCCATTACTACAGAGTATACAGAGTTACTGGGGAATTGAGAGTGATTTGTCCAAGGTCCAGCCAGTATGGGTCAGAGTTGGGATTTGAACCTAGAATAACCATTAATAAAAATAGATTCTCTTCCTACATAGTAGAAGCAAAAAGAAGTGAGTTCTTTGCTAAATATTTTGTCTGAAACTGTGTAGGTTATAGATGGCTTCCATTTTAGCAGTAATGATAATAGTTGTAACAGGAGGAGGAGGAAGAGGAGGAGGAGGAGGTGCTAGTATTTATATAGTATCTACTATGTGCCATGAACTATACTAAGTACTTTACAATGATTATCTCATTTGCTCTCACAAAATCCTAGGAGGTAGAGGCTTTGTTATACCCATTTTTAAAATAAGGAAACCGAGGCATCACAGTTTAGTTGTCTTCACCCTCAAAATGTCCTATGCCTGCCCACCTCTATATCTTTGTCCCAACAGTTCCATTTGTAGTATTTCTTTTCCCAACCCACCTTCTATTCCCACCTATTGATATCCTACCCATTCTTCAAATTTCCACTTAAATGTTACCTACTCTATGAAGCTTCCCTGGATCCCATTGCTTCCACCTAACCCCACTAACTAGAAGTGATTTTTCCTCTTATCTAAACTTGGGAAATTTCTCATTTCCATTTCTTGAAAGCTCTGTGATTTTTCTTATGTGGGTATTCTTGCTGCCAATCCAGATGATGATATCCAAACAACTTAGAAGAATGTCTTAGAGAGCTGTTGCAGTTGAAAAAATTCATCACCTGTATCCCTCCAGGTAATGAGCCTCTCTAACATAGCTAGCCTGGTGCCTGGGTAACATTGGTGTCTTTGATGCCTTTACCTGGTCTGTCAAAGACTGTGTTCTACTGGCATGACCTTTGAGTACCCATACCCAGGATCACTGTCACACTGTGATGAGGACCATAAAAGGAATTTATCTTTTTTAGCTGTCATAGGCTAATTTAATTTGTATGATATTCATCTGTTCTGTGCGTGTCTTATCATTCCCTGTAATAATATCTCATATTTATTTAGCCCTTTAATTGTAGAGAAATAAAAGACAATAAATTGCAGAACAGTTACTAATCTTCATTGGTTTTGGGAGTTTTTGTATCATAAGTTCTCTATACCAATAAAAGCTTAAATCTGGGTAATTTTTAAGGCTTACAAATTGCTTTTCCTGACCACAACTCTGTTGTCATTTATATTTTGGAGAGGAGAAAATTGAGGTTCTGAAATGACTTACCTATGAGTGGTGCCTTTCTAGAGTCCACAACTTCTTCAAGCACTTCTCTCAGCCATGAGAGGTATATATAACTGTAGTTGCCACTATCCTTGCATGACTGTCCTCCCACCTCCATCTTTGGTGCTTCTTTTACTGTTGACCAGTACCACCCTTATGGTCATTGATATTGCTGCTGGGGGGCCATATTAAAAACTCTACTTGCCATTTGAATTTCTGATGTTTCCCATGGATGTCCTGAACTCATGTAACCTGATTACTTCCATCTTAGAATCTAATTTATAAAAGATCAGAAAAGAGTAAGCACAACCATGCCCAAAGCACTATGTTCTCATAGACATAAAGCAGCTAAGTATTATATAGGGCAACCCACCTTCCCCCAGCACGCAGACTCAGTAGCTCTAGTTCATTCCTCATTCCCTATCA
Organism: Monodelphis domestica; assembly: GCF_027887165.1. Taxonomy (NCBI): domain Eukaryota; kingdom Metazoa; phylum Chordata; class Mammalia; order Didelphimorphia; family Didelphidae; genus Monodelphis; species Monodelphis domestica. The sequence continues at coordinate 661,234,803 of NC_077227.1, read as the reverse complement.
GTTAAGGAAAAGAGGGAGATTGGTGGTTGTCCCCTTTTAGTTCTAGCTCAAGCTTTTCCAGAGTTACTGATTCTTCTGGTTCAGTGGCCAGTTAGAAGATTTTTTCATTATCACACATTAATAACCTCTCAGTCAATAATGGCCTGAAGTAGTCTCACCAAACTTTCTATGCAATGGGATTGGGAATGGGCAGGGAATAATTGAAATTGCTTCAAGGACTGGATTCTCATTGGTCAGTCCCCCAATATTCAGATTTCCTCCCTCTAAGTGTGGTAATCTATCTATTGAGTTTGGATTGCTCTAGATCAATGGTTTTCAATTGTTTTTCATGAAAATGCATTATTTTTGAATGAGATAACAAGGCCCACTTGTTATTCTAAAGGTATTTCCTTTAGATCTCTAAAAGTAAATTCCTTACAATTTGAGTCATAAGTAATTGAAACAAATGATATAAGCCTGAGAACCACAGTTCTAGTTTATCAACACCCTGAGGGCATAGTCAAACTAAAGAACCAAAAACGTAATCATCTGGGCAAAAGTTTAATTTTAAAAATAATAATAATGGAATAGGAGCCATGTCTTACTTATCATCCAACTTTCCTTCAGTACCTAACACAATTCATCACACAGTCAGCTACTTATTAAATTTTAGTTAGATATTATTGTATGAAATTGTTATCTAACACCCTTTATCAAGCACCTATCGGCAGATAATAATCTAAACAAAGCATGTTTATACAGAAACAAATTGGGCCTTATGGTAACTTTACTTTTAGGTAAATGAAATTGTCCATGACATATCCTATTATCTTTTCTATCCCTTTGGTCATGAACTCATCTATATTAATAGACATGAAAGGCAATTTATTCCTTGCTCATCTGATTTGTCATAATGTTGCCTTTTGGTGGTATCATAAGCAAATTAGAGGAGCATAGGAAAAAAATACCTGCCATATCTATGGTTAAGGGGAAACTTTATGATCAAACAAGAGATAGAGAGGATCATATTGATTACATTAAACTCAAATTTTTTTGGACAAAAAGAAAAAAACACAAATCCAGCCAAAATTAGATGGCAAGCGGGAAATGGGGGGGGGGGTGTTACCACAAGTTTCTCAATAAAGGTCTCATTTCCCATATATAGAGAGAAATGAGTCAAATTTGTAAAAATGGGAGCCATTCTTTGATTTATAAATGATCAAAGCATATGAAGAGGCAATATTCAGAAGAAATGGAAGCTAACAATAATCATATGAAAAATGCTCAAAATCTATAATAATTAGAAAAATCAAATTAAAGCAACTTCTGAGTGCCACCTCATACCTATCAGATGTGCTAATATGGCAGAAAAGAAAAATAACAAATGGTAGAGGGGATAGGGAGCTAGAAGTACACTAATGTATGGTTGGTGAAGTTTGAACTGATTCAATCATTCCAGAAAACTATTTGGAATGATGCCCAAAGGGCTATAATACTGTGCATAGGCTTTAACCTAGCACTATCACTACAAAGTTTGGGTAGCAAAGGGAGCAAAGAAAAAGAAAAAAAGGCTCATATATACAAAAATATTTCTAGAAGCTGTTTTTGTGATGGACAAAGAATTTGAAATTGAAAGGATGCCCATCAATAGGGAAATGGCTAAACAAATTATGATGTGATTGTGATGGAATACTATTGTATGAAATGACAAAGTGGTGTGGTTTCAGAAAATACCAGGAAGACTTATGTGAACTGATATAAAGTGAAGTGATAAGAACCTGTAGAACATTTTACACAGTAACAGAAATATTGTAACAATAACCAACTGTAAAAGACTTAGCTACTCTGATTAATACAAGGATGAAACATTAATTTCATTAATTAATTAATGAAAAATTAATACAAGATGAAAACTGCTATCCATTTCCAGAGAGAGAACTAATGAACTCTGAGTGCAGATTGAAGCATAAGGTTTTTCACTTTATCTTTCTTGCTTTCTTCCCCAACATGGTTAATATGAAAATATGGTTTTTTTATGACTTTACATGTCTAAAGCTTATATTGCTTGCCTTCTCAATGGGGGGAAGGCTCAAGAGAGGAAGAGAACTTGAATTCAAAATTTAAAAATTAATGTTAAAGTATATAATGCTACCTTTTATATCTATAGTCACATGAGATTGTTAGCTGTTATCATTTTGTGAAATTGTTATCAAATACTCTTTATCAAGCACATATTGACAGGTACTAATCTAAACAAAGCATGTTTTTGCAGAATCAGTCTGGTAACTTTACTTTTAGGTAAACAAAATTATTCATGGCATCTCCTATTATCCCTTCTTTGGTCAGAACTATCTGGCACATATTGGTATATGATATGAGTTGTTATTAGTTGATATCTAATTTCTGGTAGACTGTTTTCCAAGTTTCTCAGCAGCTTTTTGCTGAATAATGAATACTTATCTGATAGCTGGCTGAGGTCTTTGAATTCATGAAATGCTATACTACTCTTTTTACTTTGGGTTTTATATGCTGTATATTTTGTATGTTGTGAATTTAGTCTTTTCATCAGACTATTTTTAAGTCAACAGCAAATTGTTTTAATGATTACTGCTTTATACATATAGCTGAGATAATGCCAACTCCCTTCTTTTCTACTTTTTTGCTTTATTTCTGTTTAGATTCTTGACCTTTTTTTCCTCCAGATAAATTTTGTTGTGATTTTTATAGCTCTATAAAGTAATTGCAGTCTAATGAAAAATGATGGGAAGAAAAAAAGCCTGGATACTATACTGAAACAAACATAAAAAGAAAACTGTCTAAATCTATTAGAACCAGAAGACATGGTAAAAATAGAAACAATTCATCCAACATTACTTGAAAGAAACCACAAGAGGAAAACTCTTAAATATGTCATAGCCAAAATTCTGAACTCCCATATCAAAGAAAAAAAAATATTGCAAGAAGCCAAAAAGATAGAATTCAAGTGCTAAATAGCAACATTCAGAATCACAGAATTCTTGGTAGCTGCCACAATAAAAGAAAGGAGAGTTGGGAATATGATATTCTAATATGTTAAAGAAAAACATTTTACCTCTCTTAGTACTATATGACTACTGGGTAATCTGTGATGTGTGGCCAGGGTGCTGGTCAGACCCTGTATCTTGTTATGCTTCCCTTAAGGCTACCTATATGTTGAGCAAAGAGATATTTAGATGCTCTGTGCCATCCTTCCCAGGTACTAATACACCCCAATTCCTGCTGTGTTTCTGATTAGTTGTCTAGATGTTAAGTTCCCTGGATATTGAGCTAGCTGAGTGCTTCATAATCCCTGGACCTTGTTCTGGGTCCATGCTTAGCTTCTGCCTACTCTGAGCTTCCTTAGGGTTCCAGCTATTTGTTTTTACAGTTGTGGACTGGATGGAGGAGGTTATAGATGCTTTTCTTTGCTTTTCCTTTTCTTTATTCCTTTTGGAACATGTTATGACCTTATCTGAGTGTGGAGGTTGGGAGTAGGGAGGAGTTTAGACTTCTTTAGACCCTAAAGAATTCACCACCCATATCATTTTATGATAAGATTCTTATTATATTAAAATTATTACTATGTTACTAGGCCTAGCATTCTTAATAATAGGGGCTTTATCTTCTCTAAATTTTAAACTTCCTTCAGAGTCTGGCTTTATGTATAGTGGATATTAATATTTGTCAACTTCAATTGAAAAATAAAATCTAGAAAAATAAAATCACAAAACCCAGTATAACATTAGTCAATCAGCCTTTTAGAATATTGTACTTATGTGTAGTAAAGTTTGTGGGATCATAGATTTAGAACTGGAAAGAACTTTTAATGTCATGAAGTCCAGTCTCCTCATTTTACAGATGAGGAACCTAAGTCTCAAAGAGGTTAAATGACTTACTTGGGGTCACATATTAAGTTTCTGAGGCAAGCTCTGAACCCAGGTCTTCCTTACTCCAAGTTTACTACATCATAATGTTATCTGCCAATTTTGGCTTGTCTTATAGAGAAGATAATAAAATTATGGCTATGGCTGTCCTTTTAGAAACCACAGAATCCATGAGCCAACAATTGACCCAATAACGAAGGTGATTTTTCAAGAATCTAAAAGTCTTAAATATCTATGGGCACATTCTTAACACTGAAAACCCAGCCTTTTCTTTTTCTTTTTCTTTTTCTTCAGCCCCTCCTCTTCCTGCACCCTCCCCCCAGCACAGAAGGCATCATCTGGCAAATATATAGATTATGTCTTTCATGTTTCCACTTCTCAGTTCATTCTCTAGAGGTGAACATTCACAAGTTATTTTTCAAGTATTAAATTTGTAGCTTTATACTATGTTCCTTTGGCTTAACTCATTTCACTCTTTAGTACTTCAAATAATTCTTTCCAAGTTTAAAAAAAAATTAATCTGCTCATCATTTCTTATGGCACCCAGTCCCTGGCTTTTCAAGGAGAGGAACTAGAGCTATAAGCCTGTGAGAAACTAAATGTTTAAAATGAGGTAGCTCCTATCTTTTCTTGACTTCCAAAGTAATATGTATTTATCTAATGTCATGTACATGTATGTGCATGTCATGATGCACATATGCATATGTCTGTGAAATTTAGCTCTCAATCAATTCTGTGTGTGTTTTAGAACTGCAAATGAAGATTCTGAGAAGTGACAAATGCATCTGCAAAAAGAAAAGGAGCTCAGAACTTTATGAAACACCAATCAACTGAGATGGGGAGACAGTTCAATGGAACCTTGGGAAAAAGCAGTTAACCAGCTTGAGCCGTCTGAAAGGGATTCCTTCTCTGGCTGTTGGATCAGAAGGTGGAAGATAGACTCTCTATCTATTGCCTTATCCATAAGACTGCATGCTGAAAAGACTTTGGGGTTTTAGCCCAAAAGAAACCTGTCAGCATTGTTGTGAATATCTCCCCTTAAGGAAAGATAACTGTTTCCTGAATTTGAATATATCTTGAAATCTTCAATCAACAAGATAACTTAGAAAATTTAAGGAGACCTATTTTCTTCTCACCCCTCCCCTCTCCTTACCTCCTCTACCCAAAAGAATAAAAGACCTTTTAGTTAAAGGATTTGAATGTGGGATTTGGTTATTAGGGGAAATCTTCAAGTTTATCATTTCTGAGAAGAAATTTCTAAGACAGTTGAAATGGAACAGGAAGTAGTGTAAGGGGAGGGGCTCAAGATCCAGTCTTTTCCCTGGCTTGCTTCCTGGTGTTACTGCTCTAACATTTCCCCATTACCATAATGCCCCTAGTATCAATATCGACTACACAACCCACAACCTAGTCACTTTGTGAAGCTCCTAGAGAAATTTTAAGCCTGTCTTCATAAAGACCAGAGTAGGGTTATATGGGGTATTATTTTATAATTAAGAAGTGTTAAGTAAGGATGCTGCTGCAACTAGATTATTTAAACAAAGAAATACTTTTACAGTATTTTTATATTCATTTAGCTTCAAAGCCCAATCTCCATGGTATCTAGGTCCACTCAACAGCTCAAAAGACCATAGGAGCTCCCCCTTTACATTAGGTTCAAAGGTCTACTACTGACCCTGGAGCAAAGGGCTCCTTAGCTGCCCCAGTGGGGGTACAGCTCCACAAGGAGAGTAGCTTTGCCATGGTGACCAGGAATTCCTCCATCTCCTTCACTTTTATTAGGGCCAACAAGGATAAAGAAGTCTTATGCACAGAAAAATTGCATTTAAGTTTTTGAAAAGCTTTCCCAACCAAGAGGATACTGACTTGCTCTATACAGAAAGAGAGAAGAACTAAAACGAATAGGAAGAAGGGAAAGGGAATAGATTTCAGTTCATTATAATTAAGCACTTTTCATCAATAAAAGAAATCCAACAAGAGACTGGGCTGCTTTGTGAAGTAGTGAGCTCCCCATCACTGGAAGAGTTAGATAAATCAATTAGTGTTTATGAAATATAAATATTTAATATTATAACTTATAAAATAAATATTTAAATATTATATAAATCAACAAGTGTTTATGAAGTCTCTGCTCACAACAACTCCATGACTGTAAGAGATTAATGCTACAGAAAACCTGGAAAAGCAGATGCAATAAATGGAAACTTGAAGATCTGTCCATCAAGGAAAATTCCAGAGAAAAATGTGACCTAGAGAAGGCAGTTGAACAGGGAGACACAAACTGCTTCTTAGTCACTCTTTTTCCTGGGACTTGAGGAGAAAGAGCTAAAGGAGCTTTTCTCTGCCTTTCTCTCTGATAGACGAGGAGCTTGGCTCTGAAGACTTTTGAAAGCTATTAATAATATCCCTCTTAAAGACTATACAAGGAGGCAGCCGGGTAGCTCAGTGGATTGAGAGTCAGGCCTTGAGACAGGAGGTCCTATGTTCAAATCTGGCCTCAGGCACTTACCAGCTGTGTGACCCTGGGCAAGTCACTTGACCCCCATTGCCTAGCCTTTACCACTCTTCTGCCTTGGAGCCAATACACAATATTGACTCCAAGATGTTGAAGGTAAGAGTTTAAAAAAAAAAAAGACTATACAACTTTTCTTATTCCTCTTAAGATTTATAATAGATTAGGGAAATCCTGATTTCCTTCTCTCCTATCTAAATTCCCTTTATCCCTCCTTCCCTAAAATAAATCCCTGTTTCTGGTATTTTAGAATGTATAACATAAAACAGGCACAGAGGAGACACTTACTTAGTAGGCACTTAATAAATGTTGACTGATTGGCATATTATTTGGGGGGGTCATGAACCCTTTTAGTAATCTGGAAAAGGTTACCTTCGAATTTGAAGAAAATATAAATTATAGAGATTAGCGAACATTCAAATGTTTATTTTTTTCCTATCCAAGGTCATGAACCTATTTAAATGTGTTCACTAACATCTTGGGGAACCATGGTCCCCAGGTTAAGGACTCCTGCTACAAGTAATACTTGAACAGCATTCAGAAGGAAACAAAGAATTCTATGAGGCAGAGGTAAGTAAGGAGTATGTTCCAGTCATGAAGCATAGCTGCTACAAAGGTCAGAGTATCTGAGTACCATGTGTGAGGAACAGAGAGGACACTTTGGCTGGACATGAGATATGCAGGAAGGGAGGCGGCACAAAATGAGACTGGAGAGAGAAGTTCGGCAAGAGAGAAAAGAGCTTTCAAAGAGAAACAAAGGAGTTTATAATTGATGCTAGAGGACAATAGGGAGCCATTGGAATTTGTTGAGGAAGGGAAGGAGTTTGGTCAGATCTATATTTAAAGAAAATCATTTTAGCAACTGTTTAGAGGATGGATTGGAGAAGTAGAAGATTTGAGATGGCGAGACCAATCAGAAGGCCATTGCAATAGCCTAGGTGGGAGATGATTGAGGTTCTGAACTAGAGTGGTAACTATGTGAGTAAAGAGGAACTAAATGTGAGAAATGCTACAAGGCTAGAAATGGCAACACTTAGCAAATAATTTGATATGGGAGCGAGAAAGTGTGAGGAATTATTATTGCAAATAACAATAATAATTAACATTCATGTCAAGCTTTAAGGTATACAAAGTTCTTTACAAATATTATTTATAAATTTTATTATAATTTACTATTTTATTACTATTTGCAAATATTTTTCCTCACAAAAACCTTGGAAGGCAGTTTTTATCATTATTCTCATCTTAAAGATGGGGAAACTGAGACAAATGATTGCCTGCCTTCTTATATCTAGTAAGCTTGTGAGGCTGGATTTCAACTCACATCTTCCTGACTGCAGGCCCAGCATTCAATCTGCTGTACCACCTGGATACTTCAAGTACATTGTCAGGAATACCAGGCTGGGAGCCTGGAAGTGTTGTGGGAGAGTTTGATATTATCTGCTTCAGGAGGGCATCCTCTTAAAGAATTATCAGGCTCTGACAAGAGAGGAATTTGTTGAGTGAATGGCAGGGAGGCAGGTGCAAGTGAAATCTGCCTCCCTGAAGAGAAGGGGTCCAGGATTTTTATACCTTAAAGGAACAGAAATGATGTGGCTTGGAAAGGAAGGTGGGGAAGGGGACATACCTGGAGGAGTCCCATGGCAGAAGCACAAGTATACATTATTTATGACGTTTGGCCCTGATCACAAAGGAGGGTGAGTTGCATATCTTAGAGAATGCAGTGGTGTTTGAGATGCAAATGGAAGGTATGCATCCATGCTAAAATGCATCTAAAACAGAAGGAAATGGCTGCCTCTCAGAATAGTCCCTTTAATCAACTGTTTCTTTGATTGCTCCTGCTTTGGCTCCCTTTGGCCCCCTGCATTTCTGGGGTCCAGGTTGGAGGAATTCCTCATGTCCTCTTTTGACCTGGTATTCTTTTAGAGGCATCAGTGTGCAGAGGACATTGTAGCCCCATACTAGAAGCACAGTTGGTCCTCTTGACATAGGACCATAGGATCAAAGATGCATAGTTGGAAGGAGTCTCAGAAGACATCAAATCTAACTCATTCATTTTACAGATTAGGAAACAGAGGCATAAAGAGGCTAAGTGATTTGTCCAGGGTCACATAGCTAAGTAAATGTCTGAGGTGGGATTTGAACGAGGTCTTCCTGATTCCCAGTCCATTATCTGCTCTATTAAACAAGTTTGAGAAGAAAGGATGAGTTCTAGTTTGGACATATTGAGTTTCGGGATATATCAAGTCTGAAGTTTCTAATAGGCAATTGGTATTTTGCTATAAATCAGTAAGAAATCTCATGTTTAAGGCCATCAGAGAAATGTATACCATTACCTGAATGACATGGAGAAACAGAGAGGGGCACTTTGTAGGAGGGTAGACTAGCTTATCCCCCATTCATTAATCAGGATGCTAAGGAGCTTGGTTTAGTAGTGCCCTCTACTGCCCTCTGTGGCCTAAATGTCAATGTCTCTAGCCCACGGTGCAGTAGACCTGGCTTCAGGTTATCCCTCTGAGCTTGAGTTTCCTCAACTGGGAAATGAACTGGAAGATCCTTTCCAGCTATAATTCTCTCAGTCACATCTCAGTCTGACATCCATTCCTGACTCTTCTACCCTTCCTCCCTCTCCTTTCACAATTTTTTAAGTTTTCCCAAAGATTCTGAATGCAGACATGCTAACAGTAACTCCGAACCATAACTCATTTATTTACTCAACTCTATTCTCTCTGGATGGACCACTCCAGTGAAAACTAAAGGGAATTTCGAGAAGTCACTCGGGCTACCCCCTTCCTCAGGACAAAACAAGGAAAAAATAACAATTTCTTTAACCAGAGGAGATGTTACATAGGTCTTTCAGCAAACCTGAGCAGCAGTAAACATATAAACCATTTTGGTGAAGGATAACCATAAAATCAAACTGTTAGCCTCAAACAGAAGACCTTTTATGTTTAGGAAAGAACTCAGAACAGATAGCCAGTTTGCAAAATGGAGTAAAGAGATCCTTTTAAACCTAGCCCCTCATTCCTTATATTATCTAGAGGGCTAACTTCATCAACCCACCAACCAATTCGAATTCTGAGTTTCATGTGTTTCATTTTTCTTAGAGGGCAATAGTATTTCCCTTGGAAAGTCAAGAAATTAGCTTTGTCATCCATTTTCTCCTGCCAGTGGTCTGCCAGAGCACCACTACTGTCAGTAGCTCCAGGAAGATCTTCCTTCCCTTCATCCAACTGAAAGCCTCCAGAGGGTTGGGAAATAGGAAAATTGTTTTTTTCAATTCCTCCCACTCCATTCCCTCCTTTCTGATTTCAGGAGAAAAGTATCAACAGTTTTAAATGTCACTCATTTTAGTAAGTGAATCAACCAACCACTTCAGCAAGCCTAGCTAGGCTTGTATATGATCACCTTGATAAAAATGAGAAAATAGTTACTAATATGATAAAGGAAAAAAGTAACCAAGCTGAGAAATGATTTCCCAGGCCAATACTTCAGATCTGGGACATGATGTGTGATTTTTACAAGTCAGAACACACAGTGCTCAACACAGACTGACTCCAGGGAAAATGAGGAGACAAATCTACCCAAATCCTCCACAGGACTTTTCCCTTATTCAGCCCACTCCCCCAACTTTTTCCATCTTCCCCTAAACTTCTAAGTTATTCTGACCCAGTAGAGTATATTCTATTTTATATGGGAAATGTTTAAAACACAAACATATACAAAGATATATACATGTAATTCATGGCTATAACTTACTCATGTATAATTACTTTTTGTTTAGTCCTGTCTGATTCATGGCCCCCTTTGGGGTTTTCTTGGCAAAGATACTGGAATAGTTTGCCATTTCCTTCTCCAGCCCATTTTACAGATGAGGAAACTGAGGCAAACAAGGTGAAATGACTTGCCCAGGGTCACACAGCTAGTAAATGTCTGCCCCTAGATTTGAATTGAGGGAGAGGAGTCTTTGTGACTCCAGGAGGGGTACTTATCTATTGCACCACCTAGCAGAATACATACACATACATTTAGACACATGGAAGCAGATCCCATCAGTCAAATCCTGTTTTTAACCTATATTAGTCGTATGACCATGGGCAAGTACAACTCATTTCTACTGTTCTAAGGCTATAGAGCATGAGTCAATGGAGGTATTTTCCACACCAGGAACTATACATTGATGAAATTGAAGGTCCAAACAACCTCCTTTGACCCTTCCCCCCACCAAAGAATCCCTCACATTTATAGTAGCCCCCTTAAAGGTTTCAAAGCAATTTCCCCTCAATGTGAGAGAGACATGATACACATTATTACCATTTTATAGATGAGGAAACTTTGTTTCACTTAAGCTATTTGCTCAAGATCACCAGGTAGAGTGAACCCTAGAAACAGTGTACATTTCTCTTTCCACTGCTCTAAATTGTCAAAGTTTCAGAGAAATAATCTTCCAGGAAGAACTCTGATCAGACCAGTTCTACAGCCATTTAGACCCCTTCTTCAACTTTACACCTGTACTGTGTCTATAGACCCCTGGGCTCTTCCCAAGGTTTCAAAGGTTAAAAACTCAACCAAAGCCTGCTGCTGAGATCCCTTTCCATGGTCTTCCTTAAAAACCTGGTAAACCCTACCTTCCCTTCCCTTCCCTTGAAGGCAAGAACAGGAGTTTACAATCGCCAAGATTTGAGGGTGATGAAATAAAGAGGAGAATTTCAAAGGCCTGAATTCTTAGGCTTTAGGCTTGGCCTCCCAGCTTCAGCAAAGACACACTGCAACCCCACACCTTACAGGATCGAAATCGCCTGGAAAACCGAAGGTGTGCCTGATGCCAAGTCTTGAAGAGCAGGAAAATAGTTCTGGACCCTTCCGCCTTTCTTCTTCTCACCCACAGGAAGACCTGGATATTTAAAACGTATTTTTTCCTCTTTAAAGCATGCCTGAGTTTCAGGGATCTTTTGCCAAAATGCATGTCTCCTCTGTACATCAACCAGATAGTGGAGAGACCATCCCTAGAATAGGGCAAAGGCCTGTTTAAAATCTGAGTCTGCACCCACACAGACCAAGCAAGACACTTTTCAAGTTTCCTTTTTATTGTTGTTATTGTTGTTATATGGTTGAAATTGCCAAGGAAAACATCGCTCCAGATTTGTGGTGGGGTAAGGTGGGGGTGGAAATAGGGCGGTGGTGATGACTTTGCTTCCCCCTGCATAAGAGACAAGCAATGTAATTGCAAAGTTAAGAGGAGGAGGTACGTTGAAGGTCCATGATTTATTTGATCAGCTACATTTTTGACAAATAGATCTGACAGTAGGTGCCCCCAACGGCTCCTGAGTCCCCCACAGCCTCTTTAGCCATCGCTCCTACAGTATCCATTTAGCCCAGCAGCTCCCACACCGCTCCCAGGACTCTTGCCTCCCTTCCCCGCCCTGGGAGCATTTCGCTCTTCTTCCCAGATTGGAAACTGCAATCTCACCAAGATCCCGGGACTGCAATTTCTAGAGTTAGTTCTAGTTAGCCAAATAAACTGAGTAGGAGAAAGCGAATGTGCAAAGGACTTTTTGGGAGTTAGCAGAGTTATTGGCTTCGAATAGGGAGCAAAGTTGGGGAGGGGCACGGCGAGGAGGAGCAAAAAGGGGAGCCTCTCTCAGCATGTGACTCCTCTCCCAGCCCCCAAGGGCAAACTAGGAGAGGAGGGAGGGTGCTCAAACTGAAGCCGCTGGGAGCGCTCCCTCTCTCTCCGGCTAGGACTCCGCCTCTCCTAACCCACGACTATCTCCCTGCAACTATCCCAGACCCTTTCCACTCGAGTCTCCACTTTTCCTCCCTTCCTCAGGGGGTCTGCGGGGCTCCAAGCCGCCTTCTAGTCCTCCGACCTCATAAACAACTCCTGGAAATGCAGTGGGAGGAGGCGGGGCAGGCCGGCTGGCCCTACCCGACAGGGGAGGGAATGAAGGGAAGGGGCGGAGACGGGGTCAGGGGCAGAGGCTGGAGCTGCGCCTCCCCCATTGGCGGAGGCGCAGTGGGCTGCCCCAGTTTAAATCCTGAGCTTGGCTAAAGAGGACTAGGCTGACAGCTCTCCCGCCCCCACGCCCACTCCTCCAAGCCCCCACCCCCCCCTCACAGTAGACTCCCCCTCCCGGACTCCCACCCACTCCACAGCTCCCTCCCGAGGCGCAGGGCTGGCCGAAGTTTTAAAGTGGAGCCACCGCTTGCTGCTCCTGACATTCGGGACGCGGCCAGCCCCCGAGCCCAGGCGCTCGCCGCGCTCCCGCGCCCCTGCTCTCCTGAGCGGGCTGTACAATCCTCGGCAGTGTCCTGAGACTGTATGGTCAGCTCAGAGGCCACGATAGCCACAGAAGCGACTGCCCGGCTCCGAGGACTTGTTTCACACACACGCTTTGATCTGGCTTTGCCCCCTCCCCAACTGGTTTTTATTTTATTTTATTTTTTTTAGAAAAACAATTTTTAAACTTTTTTTTTTCCTTTGGTGATTCCTGTACGCATTTGACAACCTCTCCCCTATTCCTATCCCTCCACCCTTTCCTCCCACAGCCACTCCTCCTCCCGGTTCCTCCCTCGTCACCTCTCTCCACCCTCTGCTTTCCCCGCACCTACCTAACCACCTGCAAACTAACACCTGATTTTGCGGAGCGCTTTGGACCAGACTGCGCTCAGGACTTTTGCAATCCGCCCAGGGCCTCAGCAAGCCGAAACGACAAGAAGTTATCCGCAGCCGGGGTTTGAAGGAGCCTGGTGGCCCTCAAGGAGAAACGTGAAAATGACAGCTGACAAGGAGAAGAAAAGGTAAGCTAGGCGCCGAAAAGATCTGGCCACAGAGGGGGAGGGCAGAACTTGACTGTGGCGATGATGGAAGGGGTGCAAAAAAATTCCGCATGAAAGGATGCCTCTGGCTAAAATAAAGAAAGTGGGAAAGGAAGTAGGAATGTTCTGGCGGAATCAGGTTGATGAAACTTTCAAGGAAGACTAGTTGTGACCCCGGCACAGGCCAACTCGGAGTTTAAGAAAACGCTGTACGTTGCAAGGGGTGGTTTCCCAGCGTCTTTCTGGCCAGCCAGTGCAGTTGAAGGCTATGATACAAATTGAGTCCTTAGTCCTTTCCTCGCTTCTCCCATTTTCCGGAGTGGAGGCAACAGCAACCTCTATCCGCTTTCCAGGGTCTCCTACTCTCCTATTTCTGCGCGGTGTCCTAAATTGGCCGGACTGTGCTCTGGGCGCTGCTCAGAGACTTGAGTGGGAAAGGGGGACTATGCGTAGGGGAGACGGAGCTAGAATCCTTAAGAGGTTTGGCGACTTACATGAAAAAGAAGTGGTGACCACCCTGTGATTCCCAGATGTTTTCGTCTTCTGAGGCCCTGCTCGCCTAGAGAAGGAATGGAGTGCTTCCGAAGAGGGCAGAGAAGGGCAGCCAAGTTCGGTCCGCCAGCTCTTTAGTCTCCCCTCAATAGGTGAAAGGCTACGCAGGAGAACTGTCGCTTTCCTGCTTTTCCCCCTGGGTGCTCTATTCCTGGTGCACCGAGAAGACAGACCCATGCTGGGCCAGGCTAGTGGAGTCGGTGGGCAAGTTTTACCCACTCCGCGATTCCCACAACTATCCACAGCCAAAAGGGCATCTATCGGGGCGTTCTTTCCCGGGCAACCTTTCCTTCTCCCCGAGATAGCACGTTCACACGCTGACGCACAGTTCACTGTGTCCAAGCCACAGATCACCTCACTCACTACTTTGGCGCTTCGCTTTCCTTCAGCGTGTGAGAGAGCAAGAAGGCGAGACTCAGGGAGAGGGGGCAGGGAGCGGGCAGAATTCTTTTCCTGGACTCAGCTCGGGCCAGGTGGATTCGAGGTTAATGTGGCCGCGAGGTTAATGTGGCCGCGAGAGTTCCCTGCGTGAGGACAAGGTTGTGGGGAGGTATGGCCTGGGATCTCCACCCACACTGCCTAGGGGAACGACCCAGCGGAACTTTGCAGTAGTTCAGGGATGGCCCGAAGCTATTTGGCAGCGAGCTAGGTTAGGGGACACAAGGGGGGGAGGAGGGAGAGAAGAGCCTGGATATCGAGTTGCCTTTGGTGATTGGCTTGGGCTTCGAACCTGACCAGATGAGGGAGAAAAAGGGAGCGCTTGGAATTGGGTTTGTGTAAACGGAAGCGCTGTCCCTGCTAAACTTGGCTTCTTTCGCCTAGTCACCCTGGTTGCGGGCTCCAGGTTGAAGTGGCATTGCCTATCCGTACTCTTGGATAATTGGGTAATCGACTGGCGTACATCATCTCTGGTTGGGCTCTCGCTTTCTTCCCCTCCACAAACACTTGTGGTGTTCGTACTTGATTTCTTCCCTTTCTTTTAATGGCCGAAAATTTATGAGGCCAAACTGCTACCAGGGGTTAGTCTGGTGAAGCATCGCTGAGCTGGTGGTTTGAGAATGGAGGCAGAGTTGCGAACCCTGTTCTCTTCTCTGGGTTGCCCGGAAGCTTCCAGTCAAGGAAGCGCGCGTTACATTTGAAGCTGCTGTGTAAGAGTGTTTAATCCCCAGTGTGCTGAGGGCAGCTTGGGTGAGGAAGAAACTTCCGAGCCTCCGAGAAGCCCAGCACTTTTGGTCTGAGGAAATCATCGATCACAGGAATAACGCCAGAAACAATGATTAAACAAACAACAGAAATTGTGCCCAAGTTCTGTGCCCAGTACCCTGGACTGGCCGGAGAACCAGCCAGTGAGAACTTATTGTTCGTTTTACAGCCCAAATGCCTACTTCGGAATGTCGAAATCAGAGGGGGTGTGGTTTGATTGTAATCTTGATAAATGTGAGAGATGTCATCTCCTCCTAGGGTGCCCTGCGCTGGGTGATGTGCTACGTCCTGCCATTATGCATATTATCTATTGCAAGAAACTTGGGAACTAAAGATTTCAACATACCAGATGAGCTGCCCTCTTCCATAGGATTCGGGCAAGCAAATAAAAAGGGACAGAGTTTAGAGGCAGCCCTGAAGTAATGTAACGGGACCCCAAACTGTTTTCCTGAGCTACCTCTTTAAGAATCATTGGGGGTCGGTCCGCTATCTGAGGTGCGAGCTGGGATTTCCTGAATTAACTACATTGGGACTCTGATCTTCTGGCTCTGTGTATGTTTTCATGATTCGATTTAATTTCCGTATTTCCATGGACTGACAAGAAAAAAAGAGAGAGACAGACAGACAGACAGAGAGGGAGAGACCGAGACAGAGACAGTGAGACTTAATTTGCTGCTGAACTTGACCCGTTCATCAAGATTGATTTTCTACTGCCAAATATAAAATTCGGCTCTAGTGGTTGCTGACCAGCCTAAGGTTATTTATTAGACCAAGCTGTAATTAAAAACTGTGAACTAATACTTTGACCACTGGTTCTGTACTGTGAGCAATTGTCTTATCTTAAGCTTTGCAACAATCTTCGATAGTGAAGTATTTGTTTTCAGAGGGTGCTTTGCCAGTGAGCTTTGTATTGGTAATAGCTGCAGAGGAATCTATGAGAAACTCCACTTAAACATATGCAGTGTTAAATTCAGTAGAATAAGCTTCTCCCTAGATATCAACAATTTTAATAAAAACAACAACAAAACAATTTGTGGTGCTTCTCCAAAATAATAGGAACCATTAGAAGTTCTCATTTAAAATAGCAAATTGATAGAACTGATGGAATGACTGACATTCTGGCTAATACATTTATTCCAAACTATAATTAGTCTTCATAGTTGTCAAAGTGTCTTAATACAATGAGTTAAAAATGACTACAATATATATATTCCATTTTCGTCATTCAAAACTGGTATATAGCCTTAGAAGGAGATCACCTGACCCCAAGTCAGGAAGACCTGAGATCAAATTTGAAGTCACACATTAGTTGTTGACCCCCAGCAAGTCACTTAACCCTATTTGCCTCAGTTTCCTCATCAGCAAAATGAGCTGGGGAAGGAATTGTCAAACCACTCCAGTATCTTTCAAGAAAATCTCAAATGGTCACAAAAAGTCAGACACACCCAAAGAACAACATAGGCTCAATCTCATTTCTATCACTGACTCCTCTGTATAAGGTTAGGACAAATCTTCTAAACTCCCTGGGCTTTGATTTCTTCATCTGTAAAATAAAGGAGTTGTACCCAGATATACTTCCTAGCCTCCTTCCAGCCCCAAATCTATGATCTTTTCTATCTTGGAGTAGAAACTGAGATCAGTATTATACTTTCACTCACTATTCATCTAGAGGTGACTTACTGTTGTCAAGTCAGTTGTGGTGTCACTATCTCAATTTTTGCTTAGAGGAGGAACTAGCAAGATAGTATTATGTAATCTCTAAGTCTGATCCATATAAGAAAATATGTATTGACACTAAAGGGGAGTCAAGTAATTTTTAGGGTCATGGGGTTGATGAATGTTCAGATAGATATAAACAAGAGCACCTTGTTTACATCTTGCCCAGGACTCAAAGTCCTTTCAAATAACATCTCCATAGAAGTTTATAGAATTTAGACTTGAAAGGGACTGTAGAGGTCCAGAGAATAGTCTAAAACTTCAAAGAGAATTCTGTAGTACATGGAAAGGACCCAGAATTAATCCAGATCATGAATTTATAGAGTTCAGAAGAAGTTGTAGAACTAGAGGGGCTGAGATTTATCCTAAAATAACAGAATTGGTAAATGCTAGGGGTGAGATTCAAAACCAGATCTTCCCTCACCACATCCAAATATTTGGACCCACAAAGCAAGGTGTCTTCTTTGAGGTCATACAGAAAAATAACAGCAATCACATAAAAATAGTAGTCCCTTGATAAATCTTTGATTTGAAAAAAATAAGAATTTTTTTTGGTATCTAGAGAGGTTTTCTTAAATTAGAGCCTTTGAACTTGAGCTTCTAATATTTTAATAACTATGTCAAGATAGTTTCCTTTGTAATCTTATGTATTTTATCAGTTAAAAAATACCGCAAAGGGGTCCAGAAACTTCACCAGACTGCCAGAGGGGGGGTCCTTGTCTTAAAAGAAGGTTATATACCCCTCACTTAACAATGTTCTCATTTAACAGAGAAGATTGAGAATTTACGTGATTTCTCCAAAGTCACAAAGCTAATTAATAATAGCAAAAGGATGAGAACCTTATGCTATCCACCATACCATATTGCCTCCCATCCAAAGGACAGATCAGTAAGACTGACCCTTGCACCCAATCCATTTATTCTACAATGCATTAGTTTCTATTCAGCTGAAATTATTATCTTTGGAATATATTGGGGTTTACTTCACACTTAAAAATAATTATAACTTTGGCCTGAAAGCAATTGTGTGTGAATAGAAACTGAGGCTCTGTAGTGTTTGAGCAAGCCAAAAACCCAAAATATCTACTGTAAAGACAGAATGACTTCCTGGGCAATCATCTTCATACACATGAAAGTGTGAGAGCTACCAAATGACCTCTGAAGCCAGTGAAAACGCAGGGAAAGGGACTTGGGTCAGGGAGAAGGGTAGATTTCAGTGAAGGGGTTTTTCAAGGACTATTAAAAGACTCTGTCTGGGAGAGAGACTTCTCTAGCAAAGAGGAAGCATGAACCTGCCTTAGGGGAAGAAGTAGTCTGGGGGGGGGGGGAGAGAGAAGTAGTCTGGTGTGTGTGTGTGTGTGTGTGTGTGTGTGTGTGTGTGTGTGTATCTGTAGACTTTGTAGACTGCAGAAACTGAAAAGATATCACTGTAGTTCTCTATTAATTGTTTAACTTTAAAATTATTGCTAAATGTCTGTCTGGGTGAGCCTTGTTTTAAATAAAGAATAGTATGTGAGCTGTCTGATAATGGCACTGTGATATAGTGAGCTTCCTATCATTAGAAGTATTAAATCTGAGTCCATAAGGGGTGAGATTGAGGGGTTCTTAAGATCAAAGGTCCTTCTGGGGTCTATGAGACCCAGAGTAATGGTGCCTGGGTGACATAATGGATAGAGCACCAGGCTTAGAGTCAGGAAGACTCATCATCCTGAATTCAAATTTGGCCTTTGATTCTTACTAGCTGGGTGACTGGGCAAATCACTTAATCCTGTTTGCCTCAGTCTCCTCATCTGTAAAATGAGCCAGAAAAGGAAATGGCAAAACACTCCAGCATCTTTGCCAAGAAAACCTCAACTGGGATCACAAAGAGTCAGACACAACTGAATAACTGCAACAACAATGGGGCCCATGGACAGATTTCTGGGTAAAAAAAGTATGTCTATTTTCACTAACCTTTGACTCCCTTTGCAGCCTTATGTATTTTTACTCTAGGCATTTAAAAACATTATTCTTAGAAGCGATCCATTGACTTCACCAAAGGGGTCCATGACACAGAAAGGTTAAGAACCCCTATGTTAAATGGCAAGTTAGGTTGGAAAGGACCTTGGAGATGAGTTAGCCCAACCCCTCCTCATTTTGCTGATGAAGGAACTGAGGTCCATCAAGTCAAAATGTCTGGCTTAAGGTCATACAGAGAATTGATGTAAGAGTCACATAAAAGTAGTAGGCTCTTAATGCTGAATTGAAGGTATGTAGCATTATTTTTGTGCATCATACTAGTAATAAAGAGGGCCATAACACATTGAATGCTTTCATATTATCAGTTAATTTAACTTGAATGACAGACACTGACTCAGAGATCAGAGAATGTTTGGGCCATATGGGAGAAGAATTGGGGTCAAGATGTCACTTTTTGTTCCCAATGAAAAAATGATCAGGGCTATTTCTCTTGGACATCTGTAATGATGGAAATGTTTGTGGTTTTCTTTTAATTCATAAATTTTGTTTTAAAGTCTCTATCTATTTTTATGTTTGGTGGCAATCCTTGTGGGTCCTGGTGTGGGGGTAGAGTGGAAAGATCTGAATGTCTGGAGTAGAGGACATATGACTGCATTTTTGGCCTCAATAGAGCTATACCTACTAATCTATAGCCTATCTCTACAGGATCATTTAACCCCTCCCAGATTTGCTAGACTAGGAGAATAAGCAGCAATAGAAAACTGGACTTGAATGTCTGAAGAATGTTAGTGGCAATTTGTTTCTTTTAAACTTCAATAGTGAATTTTTTCCCTTTTTTAATTTTTCTCACTGATAAACCATTTCTTTCTTTTTCTTTTTCTGGGCCTCCTCTTGCACTAGGGGGCTCTCTGATTTCTAACTTATGTTTCTTCGCTTTTCTTACTCATTACAATACCCATATATTGGGAAACTGGAGTTTCTTATCCTGCAGAGATTTTCCTAACCTTTGGAGTATGGAAGCTCTCTAATGTCCTGAGAGGTTCAAAGCTCTTTTCTTCCTTCCCCCAATTTTTACCCAGAACTGGTGGCAAGGCCTGAATGCTATACAACTTTTCAAGGTCCATTGTATGGAGTAACCTGTTGTAAGGGCTTCCTCTGTGGCTTCAGAAAAACAGCCTCCAAACCAAGGCATAGAATGCTTCCTTTGCAACTTTTGATCTTTTCAAACCACAAGCACTAGGGGGAAAAAATGGATGGCTGAATAAAGAATAGGAGCAATCATCTTCATAATAATACCTTGCATTTTTACAGTGCCTTCTTGCTGAGAAGCTACTGACATTCATACTCTCTCTCACACACACATTATACTATCTGGTCTTCTTCAGCCTTATGAATGTTCTCCCAAAGGGCGCCTTATGTCTTCATAAAAAACAAAATATATGATTATATTGACACTTATTACTACTGTTAATGATGATGATGATGATGATAATGAAAAGCCACTTTGGTAATTTCTCCTAAACTCTTCAGTGAGTGTCTCCTGCCAATGGATGATGTCAAAAAATGCCACTGGCAAGCATCTGCAATTTTCAGGTGGAAGCTGGGTATAATTTAGTGTCTAACTCATAGGATTCTTAGTATCACATATTTAGATCTGGGAGGTTGCCTCGCCCAAGCTCCTCATTTTTACAGTTGAGGAAACTGAGGCTCAGAAAGCTTAAGTGACTTGTCCAAGGTCAAACAGGGAATAAATGGCAGAGGAAAATTTTGAAACTAGGTCTTCAGGCTGCCATGACCTTGCTCTGAAAAGGTGCAGAACTGATATGATACAGAAAGTATCTAAGAGCTCTGTACTGTCCTGAAACTGATAGCTGTAGAGATCCAGACAAGGAATAGACCCAGTATCTTATCTGCTCCCTGTTGGCCTGATTTTGTTCCATTTTCTCAAGAAAAACTGGTTTGTGAGCTGCCTAAGGCTACTTCTGGAGGCCATCTGAACACCAGCAAAGCATTTATTATATGGACTTCATGCATTCACAAAAGGCACTTGTTTTTTCTTCATTTGGAAGTCATTTTGCTCAAGAATAGTTGTGGTACACACCATCTTCCAACGTAGAGTGGAAATTGTTTCTTAGGCTAATTGTCAATGAAGAAAAAGACCTCCCGGGGCATCTAGGTAGCTCAGTAGATTGAGAGTCATACCTAGAGACAGGAAATCCTATATGACCTTGGATAAGTCACTTAACACCCATTGCCTCACCCTTACCACACTTCTGCCTTGGAACCAATACACAGTATTGAATCTAAGATGGAAGGTAAGGGTTTAAAAAAAGAAAGGAACAAAAAAGACCTCCCTACTCTTTATTTTGGCATGGGTCCATTTTGATCTTTTCTAATTCTCTGCTTTCCAACTCTAGAAATGACTTCTTATTCATCACAGGAAAAATCCTTTAAAGAGCTTCTTTTCCATCCCCCCCCCCCTCCGCAAGCCAAAAACAAACCAAAAAAATTATATATATATATATGACATACATATACATATGTATAAATATATATGGGAATTAGTGCTGGAGGGAAACTTTTTGGAGTTCATCTCCCTTTTCCCATTTTTACAGATAAAGAAACAGAGACATGAAGAGGTCAAAGACTTTCCTAAGGTCATTGCTGCTAGTGAGCAAAAGAAAAAGTATTCAAACATAGCTAGTCTGATTCCCAATCTTCTATACCACAAACACACTTGATAGGCCCTGGGTATCTTAAAAGTCTGTGAATTGGTTTGATTCAGGCTTTTGCTGTAGGGGCTTGAATGGAAGAGATGTGTTCATTATGAGTACATCAAATGAAGCAGCAAACCACCAATATTCTCTTCTGTAGCAGCTCACCAACTGTTTTTTCTGACAAGAAGGGAGGTTGCTTTGGTACATTTTTTTTTTGGTCTGATATTTTGTCAGAGGTGGCCTGATCTTGACCTGTCCTGGGCCTGGGAATATGATGAGTAAGCAGTTTTCTTTGATTAAGGAGAGGGGGTTCTGAACTTGGAGTAGGGAAAGGCTAGAATTCAATCACCATCCCTGAAACTTAGACAGCTGTGTGACCAGCCTCAGTTTCTTCACCTGTAAAATAGCAGTAGTATTTATAGTCCCCACCTCAAATTTAATTGAGACAGTGAATATGAAGCACTTTGCAAACTTAGCAATTGTTTTTGTTGTTATTATTATTACTGACATAGCACTTTTCATCCAAGGGAGTCAAAGGACTCTGAATAGATGATCTCATTCATCCTGGCAATGCTCTCTGTGAGAGGTCAGAGTGTAACATTTATTATCATCCCAGCCATAATGATGGAAACACTGAATCTCAGAGAAGGGGAAAAGTCTCACAAGAAAAAATGAAGTCTAGATTCGAACCTGTGTCTTTGTGACCAAGCTAGGCCCCTGTCCACCAATTTATGCCACAGGCTATTACTACAAGTTAGTCAACCAAGGACACAAAGGTGGTGACTCAAACTTCATTGTTAATGATTCTCATTACTAATGAGTAATTACAACAAATATTTACAAGGTTCCTTACTACCTTTACAACTTCCTGCTGCCAAAGCACTTTGGAGTAATGAGAAAGACATTTCTAGAAAATTAACGTCAAAGCTTCAGGAAGGGAGGTTTTTTTTTTGAAGATCAAAGATCCTGTGGTAGTTATTCTTTTTGTACTGAATCATACTGCTGACTGACATTTGGATGTATGGAACTTGAAGATTCAAAAGACATTATTGGCCTTGGATCCAGAGGACCCAAGTTCAAATCCTGCCTCTTGTTACTTTCTATCTGTGTGACCTTGGACAAGTTATTATTAATTTTTAAACCCTTACTTTCCATCTTAGAATCAATACTGTGTGTTGGTTCCAAGGCACAAAAGTGGCAAGGTCTAGGCAATGGGGATTAAATGGCTTGCCCAGGGTTACACAGTTGCGAAGTATCAGAGCCAGAGCTGAACCCAATACCACCAGTTTTTAGAACTGACTCTCAATCCACTCAGCTGCCCCCCAGGCAAATTATTTAATAACCTTAATTTTTCTTTTCTGTAAAATGAAGGCTTTGGAATTGGATGGCCTCCAAAGTTCTTTCTTATCTCAATATCTATGGTCCTAGGGTTTGTGAAGGACTTTCCATACATAATCCGACTTAATCCTCTCAACATTCCAGTCCAAGTACAATTATCAAGATTTTACTGATGAGGCAATTGGAGGTGTTAAGTCATGTAAAGGGACTTTCACAGGGTAATACTATTAGTGTAGGAGTCAGAAGCAGAACTGAGGCCCCATCTTCTTCAGTGGAGAGTAGTGTTCTTTTGACTGCACTGAATTTGAAATGGAAAGCAAGGCTTAGAGAATTAAGCATCTTACCCTCCATTATTTTAAGGAGAGGTCATGGGCAGCAGCCCATTCTATAAGCTTTTATTTAAGGCTAGGGTGAAGGAGAGGGACTCACTAGAGGCAGCATGATGTAATGGAAAGGATGCTGGCTTGGGAGTCAGAAGACCTGGATCCAAGTAGCAATTCTATCATTCATTTCCTTGGGCAAGTTGCTTTATATGTATTTACCTTGGTTTTTTTTTGTTGTTGTTGTTTGTTTGGTTTTTTTTTTTTTGGTCTACCAAATGAGAGATGGTGGGATTTGGTCTATACCTCTTTTGAAGTCCTTTCAGAGCTAATATTCAGTGAATCTGTGAATTTAACCCTTAGATAATAGACACTTTAAGGAACAATGAGGTTGTTCATTGGATTGAGAGCCAGGCTTGCAATTAGGAGGTCAAATCTGGCCTCAGACTCTTCCTAGCTGGGTGATTCTGGGCAAGTCACTTACTCCTAATTGCACCATTCTTTGCTCCTAAAGACTGGCACCATCCTTTTACACACAAAATCAGTTTGGAGGAGGGAAGAGAAGAGTTGGAGAAAATCAAAGCCATTCCCCCCCTTTTTAGATAGCATTATCGATGATTATAGATTGCCAGTGAAAAAAACCTCATGCCCCTTTTGTTTTTAATTCCCAGTCTTTTACTGAAAATGGAGTTATAATAATTGTCTTTAAATTGCCATACAATCACAGAATGTCAGAATTGAAAGAGTAGCCTCTCCCCTCAAGACTTACCCAATGGATCCAGATGATTAGCTTCAGAACTGATTCCTGGTCCAGCACTCTACCAAATACCACAATACCAATACCATAAGCTCCTGGGAGCTTGCTGCCCACTGTTTTAGAATGGTCATGAATGCCTAACTCCAACACTAGCTAGCCTTCATGATGCTGCATCCAGGTGCTTAATGGCCAAGAAAAAAAATGGCCAAATAGCCAGGAGGGTTTTCTAGGCCTGAATCCAGGAACAACCTTATTATTACTAGATATACCACATTTCACCTTTAGAACATTTATTTGTGTGCTTGCACAACAAATGTTTACTTAGATATTAAGATAAGGAAAGTATGAAGGTCACATTTTACTGGCCACAATGGGTTTCTATAAATGTGTCCAGATGATTGTTAGTCTAGAGCCTGTCTCTCTTTCTCTCTATATCTCTGTGTGTCTCTCTGCCTCTTTCTCATACATGGAATCCTGAGCAGTCATTGGCCATATTACTTGGGGTAAGACTGTTCTTTCTTATGTTTTGTTGGAAGTCTTCTTTGTCACAAGCAAATATTCATAGGGCAGCTGAGAGGAAACATGGACTAACATAGAAACGCCTAGATTTGTTATTAGATTTGGTTGCATATCCTGATTCAACTGTGTATGATCCTGGGCAAGTCACTTTTCTCTGGACTTCATTTCTCTCATCTGTAAAATGAGAGGATTTGGATAGATTCTTCTAAATTTCCCAATCTCCTTCAAAGTGATTTCTCCCTTTGCCGATTTAAATCTTGTGTACACATCAAGCCTATTTCAAGTTCTATCTTCTCCATGAAATCTTCTCTATTAACTAACTCCCACTCACATTGGCCATCACCGCCACAGTATTTATTACAGATATGGAACACCTTTCACTATTTTTCCCTGAGCACCTCATTCTCTCCTGGTCCTGGTCTTGTAAGCTGTTTGAGCCCAAAGTTTACCCTATTTTGTATCATTCATAACACTTAGGACAATGCTGAACATGTGAATGGAATTCAATGAAGACCTTTTGAATTGAGTTAGAGTATCTTCTGGCTGTATAAAGTCCAACTTTTGTGATGGACTCTTCTTTGTGTGGGAGGGGGCCCCCTTACCATCTTAGTGAAAAACAAGGCTAAAAATAACCTCCTTTCTTCCCCCAAACCCCCTTGACTGATGTCCCCACAAGTCTTTACAGCAAGGTTAGGCCATATCCTGTCAATGATTCACTTAAAGAAAATACCCTATACCCATAGACAAGTGACAACTTGAGTGCAAATCAACCCAGAAGCAAAAATGTAGAGCTTCGGGGCAATTTAGCTTTGAGATTAGGAGAACCATCTTCCATTCTTGAAGATAAGATTAGGTCTCAACACTCCTACCCTGCACCCCCCACCAAAAACCACAAAAATAAATGTTTTCTCTCTCTCTCTCTCTCTCTCTCTCTCTCTCTCTCTCTCTCTCTCTCTCTCTCTCTCTCTCTCTCTCTCTCTCTCTCTCTCTCTCCCCCCTTGTCTTAGAATATTAATACTAACAGTTCTAGAACAGGAGAGTGGAAAGGGTTAGCCAATCAAGGTTAAGTGATTTGCCCAGGGCCCCACAGCTAAAAAGTATCTGAGGTCATATTTGAACCCAGGTCCTCCCAACTCCAAATCTGGCTCTCTATCCATTGTGCTACCTAGCTGCCCCTCAGATGGGTATTTTTTCTAGGAAACCTTTCACAGAATCATAGCATGTCAAAACAGGAAGGGAACTCAAGGATCTTGCCCAATTCTCTTGTTTGACATATAAGGAAGCCAAGATCCAGAGCAGAGGAATGACTTGCCCTACCCTACCTCATCACTCCTGAGTCTAATATACATTTTAGTATAGGCTAAAATAATTTTCACTTGCCAGACTTGGGAGATGGGGTATATGTGTTTACATATGTATGTATACACACACATGCACATACACACACAATATGTCCTCACAGAATAGAGTCAATAATTTTTCCACCACCATCAAACTCTGGGAATCAGAAAAGGCAACAAAGGTAAAACAACATAAAATTTTAAGTAGCTACAGCAATGTGAGAGGTATTCCCCTTATCTCCCTTAGGTGATAAACTCCTTGAAAGCAGGGATCATGAGTTCTGTTTCTTTTCTCACTTCCCCAGATTCTCTACTATGAGGTAAAACACATGAAAGAGAGTTTGTGATAACAGGGGCTCACTGTGATAGTGGAAGGTTGCCTGACAGTCCTAAGAGCCAGTGGACTGGAGCCCATCTGCTGAATTCTTTGCCCCAAATATAAATTCTTAACTCTAGACCTGCTTAAATCAGTTCACCAGGTTATTATCGAGGACCGAATAGCCACTTATCTGTCTATCCATCTACCTACCTACCTACCTGTCTATCTAGCCATCTCCAACACTAGCTAACATTCATGATACTGCCTCCAGGTGCCCAATGGCTAAGAAGAAATTGGCTAATAGCCTAGGACAGACTGGGGAAGATAATTCACTCCCAACGAAATTGTTCAACACCAACTTTGTACAAGGAACTTTGCTATTCACTAAATTTTTTTAAATTGTCAATGGCAGAACTGGGACTCAAATCCAGGTTAGCTGACTGTCCAAATCACATGCCCTTCTACTCCACCATACTAATTAGAGAAGATATTGTCCAACCCAAGGCTCAATTGAATACAATCATGATTTATCATTCAACTATTTTTTGATAGAATTCAACTTTTTGTGATCCCATTTGGGATTTTCTTGGCAGAGATACTCAAGTGGTTTGCCATTTCCTTCTCCAGCTCATTTCTTAGATGAGGAACTGAAGCAAATAGAAATTAAGTGTGGCCTTAGGCACTTAATAGTTGTATGACCTTGGGCAAGTCACTTAACCCTATTTGCCTCAAAGTTTCCTCATCTGTAAAATAAACTGGAGAAGGAAATGGGAAATCACTCCAGTATCTTTACCAAGAAAACCCCAATGGGCTCATGAAATTTGGACACTAATGAAAACAACTGAACAATAGTAACAACTTGTAGGAGAATTCTTCCATTCTTCTCAAACATAATATTCAGATATCATATAGGTTAACTCATTCATTTCACAGGCAAGATACCTGGAACCCAGAGAGGAGAGTGGACCTGGTAAAGGTCACACAGTTCATACATATCAGAGTGAAGATTTGAAGCTGGGTCATCTCTGACTTGATTTTTCCACCTGTGTTACATGTCAAAGATCTCCAGGCTCCATTGGCCTGTTCTGTAGGAATTTCAGAAACACATGCTCACTAAGACATCATCCAGAGGCAAACAGAAATGGGAAGAGAAATCTGGCAAAACTACCAGGAATCTCTGGCCTAACAGGAACACCAACGCATTTTTAGGGTGGAGATAAAGCCCAAATCTGGTCACGGTTAGCACATCATTTGCCAGAATGTTCTTAGGCATGTTGTTATGCCCCAGAGACAACAGGAGAATCCATCCATCCATCAACACTTCATGGAGTGCCAGGCACAAACCTCTGACTTTGTTTACCTAACACCTGTGCTAGGCATGTGGGGATTACTTGGATGCCTCGATGGGGTTGTCCTTTCAGAAGAGCCGCAGAGTGGCTCCGGCTCTGGTTTGAACCCAGAAGGACTTGACTAGAGCAGACAAAAGAAGAAAGACTAGAATTTTCAGACTCCTATGGAAAAGCTAGAGCAAGAGGAGTTAATTCCTTTAGCAGGTACAGTTTGTACCCAGGAGAAAGCTGGAAGCCACTGGGATCATGGCTCGAGATGCATGTGTAGGCATGGCCTTGGCTTTAAAACCACTGAGAAAAGTCTCCTCACTGGTGGTGGAAAAGGAGCTGAGCCAGGCTTATCATTGTATGCACCTGGCATCTTATATAATAAGATGTGATTCTGTACACTGGTACTTCTGGGGAGAATAACCCTGGAAAGGTTCTTTTTTTTTTTTTTAACCCTCACCTTCTATCTTAAAATTAATACTAAGTAGTAGTTCTAAGCAGAAGAGGGTTCAGGATTAGGCAATTGGGGTCAAGTGACTTGCCTAGGGTCACACAGCTAGGCTGTATCTGAGGCCAGATTTCGACCCAAGACCTCTCATCTCCAGGCCTGGCTCTATCCACCCAACCACCTCTGGAAGGGTTCTTATCAAGAAATTTAATTTCTAGATTACTACTTCTCATTGAATTAAGTTCATCTGATCACGTTTTGGTGGCATAGTGGATAAAGAGCCAAGCCTGGAGACAAGGGGTCCTGGGTTCACATCTGACCTTGGTACTTCCTACTTGTGTGACCATGGGCAAGCCAATTAATCTCTATCTGCCTCAGTTTCCTCACCTGTCAAATGAGACAGAAGGAGATGGAAAACCTCTCCAATATCTTTACCAAGAAAACCCCCAAAAGGAGTAATGAAGAGTCAGATGCAGTTGAAAAATCAGTGTCTAGACCTTAATCCTTAAGCATACTTTTACTCAATATCCTCTATTACTGCTTCTTCCTCTTTTGCTCACATTGCCCTCAATACCCTTATCACAGACTATCATAATCGTTTCACCTCCAGTCTCTCCACTTTCCAGTCCATCCTTCTCACAGATTCCAAAATAAGCTTCCAGATGGTCTGTGTCACTGCCTATCTCAGAAACCTGCAGTGGATCCTATTTGCCTATTAATTGGAATATTCATTGAGCTGGTGTTGAAGACTCTTCCAAATCTGTTCCAGCCTACCTTCCTAGCTTTACTTCACATGGTTCTCCTTCATGTCCTCGATATTCAGGCTCCATAGTCCCTGATTTCAGCCTGCCATCTCCCACCTCCATACATTCAAACAGGCTATCCCCCTCCTACCTACCATTCGTTTACTCTTAGCTCATCTTAACTATTAAGCATCTTTTCTTCTTTTAAGGTTGAGATTAGTTGCTAACTCTTTATTGAAGCCTTCCCTAATTCCCACCATCTTCCCTGGAAGTGTTCCATATTAGAGCATCCTCTCCCTACTCAACATTTCTGAGCATAGGATTCTAGATCTCTCTTTGTCTTATTTCGACTCTCTTTTTTTGTTATAATTGCCTGTTGAGTGCAGGTAGTAAGATAATAAGATTATAAACTCCTCAAGAATGGAGACTAAGTCATTTTTCATCTTTATACATCCCCAGGGTCTACCTCATGCTTTATACATATGAGGTACTAAGTAAACTTTCTAATTGAATTCAAGTAATCAATGCAAACTTGGGTTTTGAATCTTCTCTATTGCTTCTTCCCAATTCAACCAGCATTTATCAAACAGATTAGAACAGTAACTGGCATTTATGAGCTTTAAGGTTTGGCAAAGGACTTTCTTCACTGTTGCTTTATTAAATATATGGGGTAAATAAGTATTCTGGTCCCCATTTTTATGGATGGAGAAACTGAACTTTGGAGATGTGAAAATGCCTCATCCCAGCTCACACATGTTGATATTAGCATATATTTATTGAGGGTTTAGCATGTACTAGACTTAGGCAAGACTAGTACATGTCCAGAACCGGCTCTGGACTTGCCCCCTATTCACCTCCGTCCCCCTCTGGCCTTGCTAATAACATCCTCTCCTTCTCCAACCCTCTTCATCCGTAACTGTCTCCTCTTCAGGGAATTGTCTTTATCAGTGGATTCAACCTCCAAACACTTTGTAAAACATAAAAGCCCTCTTGGCGAGGCTTCTCACCTTTTTAGAATGCCTTTGAGCTGGGTTCAAATCCAGTTAGGTCATGACTGATAAATCCCAAGTCAGCTATATTTTATATCTTTAATATATATATATGTATTAAAGATATAAAATAAAAATATTTTATATATATAAATATTAAAAAGACATATATATGTCTTTTGAGAGAACACCTCCTATATAATTCAGGAACTGCTACAGCCATCTGTTGTCCTGTGGAGTCTTGTCCTCCAGGGAATGACCAGCCTCTTCCCTTGATAAAAATGTTGTGTCTACTGTTTTATTGTTTGTGTATATTGTGATCCTGCAGTGATTTTAAAAAAATTGAGCTAATCTGCTGGGGGCACCTGAGTCATCAGAGAGAGTCTAAGGACATGGGTGGAGTTGGTAACTTGGGCTTGGTCTTTCCTTGGGTCCAGGGCATATTATAAATTCTGAATTAGAGACCTCCATCACAGGAAAAAGCAACTTAGAATAAGGGCAACAGAGGAATAGATTTTGAAGGAAGAATAATTACTCATATTTATATATTATCTTAAGGTTTACAAAGTACATTTCTAAAAAGTGAGTAGTATTTTATTCCCATTTTGCAGATGAAAAAACTGAGAATGAAGATGTTTAGTGACTTGTCTAGGATCATGGAACTGGTTCAGTGTCAGAGAAGGAACTTAGACTAAGGCCTTCTCTTTCTGAGATCAGGACTCTTACCTATCCCATTGGCTCTCAAAGGCCAAAGGGTCGAATACTGGCTATAATGACCAAAAATATTGATAGCAACTCTTCTTGGAGTGGACATAAAATTGGAAACTAAGGGCATGTTCTATTGGCATATAGATAAATTATGGTAATTGCACAGATTTAATCTTAATGTTATAAGAAAGAATGAAATGGACAGTTTCCAAGGAAGCTGGGAAGACTTCTATAAACTGAGGCTGAGTGAAGTGAGCAGAACTAAGAGACCAATCTAGATAGGGACAACAACTATCATGGAGGAAAACAATGTTGAAAGGCTTTTAAAGATCTGATTAATGCAATGATAAAGTAGGAGTCCAGAAGCCTCAAAGATGGAACATGCCATTTTACCTCCTGCCAGAGAGATGATGAACTTAAAATTCAGAAAGAGGCAGAGAGAGACAGAGAGAGAGAGAGAGAGAGCAAGAGTCAGAGACAGAGAGTGAAAGTCATTACCCATGCGGAAATATTTATTTTGCTGGACTATTCATGTTTATGATGAGGATTTTTCTTTTTCTTTTGGTTCTATTGGAAGGAGGCAATAAGAGAGACAGATTATAAATGGGTGTAAAATAAATATATTTGTTTTTTTAAAACACTGCACTGGATCTATGATCTCACCTATGTGGTACAGGTCTTCTTGTGTAATTAATGTCCGGATTCTTCCAAAGATCTAGATCAGAGGTGTCAAACATGTGGCCCATGGCCCCAAAAAGCCACTGCCCAAACCAGTCTAGTTGAGAAATGTTTGAACAAAGTCAATAAAAGCCCAGTAAAATAATAATATGAATTTGTGGTTTTCCTAGTCAATAGGTGGCCAGCAGGAATTTAAATTATTTGAGATTAATATCTCTGCTCCAAAGGATTTACCCAGAATGCTAGAAAAAAGTCTTCTTCTCAGCCTTTGAAGGTCAGATGTATCCCTCAGGCTCCCTACCACACAGCCCACCTCCTTTTCTAATCATACATTTCCTCCGGGATATACTTTACCAGGTTCTCCTTTGAAATATTTCATCTTCCCTTTGCCTTTGGCAATGTTTACTGACTGGCTGGGACAGATAACTTCTCTGCTCTTTAGGAAGTAGCTGGTTCCCTGGAGCTTTACAACCCAAATATTCATCATCATCATCATTTTGGTGATGGGTCTCTCCATCCTGAAAGAGGCTGGCCCTCAAATAAGAGGAATGGAATTCATCTCCAGGTTCATACTCCAACCGTTTCCAGTTGGGTAAGACCTGTCAGTCTTGAGTCACCCTCAAACTATGATGAGGCATCAGAATTCCTTATGGATATAATTCCCTACAGGTGCATGAATGCTGCTCTAGCACTCACATAATGTTGAAAGACATTGAAGGAGGTCTCCAGTACTTTGGGGCGCACTCTGGGCAGATACAAACAAGAATCACCCTCTTTCTCATTACACAGGATGAAAAAATGGGGGTGTTTTGAGCTGTATATTGGAAGCATCCATATTGGAGCTTGCATACAATAGGTGCTTAATAAATGCTTGCTTTTATATATAATAATAAAAATATATTTATAATATATATCATATAATATATAACATTATACAGTATATACTATATTCAATATATTAGATGTTTTAAATATATTTATAGCATAATATATTTATAATAAGTGCTCACAATCAGTGAGATTATAGTTATAGGAAGCCCTGGGATTTTTCACATCTGAAAGCATTTCTAGCATCTCTTATTTCATTTGGTCTTCACAACAATGCCATGAGGTGGGTTACTGTCGGCATTATTCCCATTTTATAGAAATTGAGACCCTGAGAAGATGAGACTTGCCCAAGACACACAGTGACAGAGGGATGATAAGAACTTGGATCTCCTGCCTCCCAGACCCACTTTTTTCTCCATTGCCCCACCATACTGGCTCTTTAAGACTTACATTTCCCCTCATGTTTGTGTTATTGTTTGTCTAATTTAGTTATATTTACACTATAAGGGTAAAAGATGTGTTGGTGTCGTCTGGAAATACAAAGCAGAATCCCAGGAGAATCCCGCCTGTACATATCACAATTAACAATTGTTTTGCCTGGGCAGTGATGGAACCCATGGAGCTCTATGAAGCCAGTTCTACACATCAACATGGCACTGTCTGCTTCTGACATTTGTGCCAGTGCTCTAGACTGTGGCAGAAAGGCAAGGTACCCCTGAGGGTAGAGCTCCACATCTTCTCTTTCTACCCTTAGTCTCCACATCATGTGTTCATTTCTGTTGGAGAAATGGATTTTCTTTTTGACCGCTAGACACCCCTAACTTTAGGGCATGAGAGGACCAGAATAATAGTAACGGCCCTTTAGAGGGTACTCTAAGATTTATGAAGCAATATATGTATGTGTGTACATATATACATAAATATATTGCTTCATATACACATACATATATATGGATGGATGGATATCAATATATGGAATATATATATTTAAGGAATATATGTATATATAAATATATTTAAGGAATATATAAATATATTTAAGGAATATATGTATATATAAATATATTTAAGGAATATATGTATATATAAATATATTTAAGGAATATATGTATATATAAATATATTTAGGGAATATATGTGTATATATATAAATATATTTAAAGAATATATGTGTATATATAAATATATTTAAGGAACATGTATATTCCTTAAAACTCAATAAAATAAGTATCATTATTATACCCATTTTATAGATGAGAAAACTGAAGGTGAGTCAGATCATCATGATCACATTACTAGTGTTTTGAAATAGAATTTGAATCTAATTTTCTCTTGACTCCCAGTTCTAAACTGGGTGACCTCAGTCACCTTAGGCAAACTATATCATTTCTCTTCCTTCCTTCAGTTTTCCCATTTGAAAAGTAAAGAATGGCTTAGATGATCATTCTACGATTATATGAATTCTATGATTCTAAATATTAGTACCACTCTCAGTTTGATTTTTTTTTAAACCCTTACCTTCCATCTTAGAATCAATTCTGTACACTGGTTCCAGGCAGAAGCATGGTAAGGGCTAGGTAATGGAGGTAAACTTGATTTTCCATTATTGTATCCATTTTATAGATGTGGAAACTGAAAGTAAGATCATCACTTACACAGCTAGGAAATTTCTGAGGCCATATCTTCCTTTTTTTTTTTAAACCCTGACCTTCCGTCTTGGAGTCAATACTGTGTATTGGTTCCAAGGCAGAAGAGTGGTAAGGGCGAGGCAATGGGGGTTAAGTGACTTGCCCAGGGACACACAGCTGGTAAGTAAGTGTCTGAAGTCAAATTTGAACCTAGGACCTCCCATCCCTAGGCTTGGCTCAGAATCCTCTGAGCTACCCAGCTGCCCCCTCTGAGGCCATATCTTAACCCAAGACACACACACCCTTATCTCTAGGTCTGGCTCTCAATCCACCAAGCCACCTAGCTGCCCCCATTAGTTTTACTTTTTTAAGTTGCCCCTGTGCTTGTATTGGCAAAAACTTCAAAGGGGGGGAAAAAGAAAGAAAGTTTAAAATGATGGTTTGAAACTATGTCTTCAAAAGTTACCAAGTTAGTGGGATTTTTTTTTAAGGAGCTTCTTGTCTCCCAAAGAGGGATCATGGTTTGAAAGAATGTAAAAAGCTTTAAGGTCTGCATGGTCCTTGGATGGACATTGTCACCACCGTCCTCACCATCTATTATGAGAGAACTTGGCTTTGACATTAGCTCGATATCTAGCAACATGACTGTCCTTGAGAAAGGCACCAAGATGTGACTGTATGTTCCGTGCTAAGGCCAAATCAGTATTACTCAGCCAAAAGAAGTCTGTTTTAGATTCCCTTGTGGTAGTCAAGAGAGAGGTTGTGCTATCATGGAAAAAGCCTTGAAACCTGAATTCTACTTGTAGCTCCGTCACCCTTTGAACCTGGACGAGTTAATTTGTTTTGTTTTGTTTTTAAAACCATTTTTTTTTCATCTGTCAAAAGGGAATGATATTATCTACCCTGCCCATTTTGTCAGGTTGTCATAAAGACCAAATGACCCGATGCAAGGGGAAAAACTTCGGGAAACACAAGATATATCGACAGATGTTAGGCTATTGTTGTTATTAGTTAAAAAAAATAAAGGAATAATAATTCAAACCACCAGCTTGCTTGTTTTCCCACAAGTTAGAAAAAGGTAATGAGATGATGAACCGGCAAATCCTGATTCGGCTTTCTTTTCCCACCTCATTAATCAGGGAGGTTGAGAAAGGGCGGAGGGTTGATCTCTCAGTGCGGTGAAGAAAGTGCTATCCGTGATTGTCCTCATTTTACAGATGGGGAAGATGAGGCCAATTTGAGTGGCTTCCCCATGGGGTGAGTCAGGGAGTCCTTATCAGACATGTTGAGTCTGCATCACCCGCCAGATTTCAAAGCCCGAATTCTATGGGCTCCGCCCCCCTCCCCCCCCCCCCCGCCCCCATCCCTACTAACGTGACTTTCGGGGTCCGCGTCTGAAAATTGGTGACTGAAATAATGTCGCAGAAGAGGTGGAATGAGGGAGGGAGGAAGAATTTAGAACATGAGTTAACACACATACACACTCACTCCAGCTTGGGTTTATCTAGTCTACATCAGGTACATAAAGTTCTGGATTGGAGCCCATTGGCCGGAGACATGATGTGGACTGTTATCCTTTGCTGGGCTGGGAAGGTTTCTGCTGGCTCTGGCCCCACCGAGCAAAGTCCGCTT
This sequence comes from Monodelphis domestica, assembly GCF_027887165.1. Classification (NCBI taxonomy): domain Eukaryota; kingdom Metazoa; phylum Chordata; class Mammalia; order Didelphimorphia; family Didelphidae; genus Monodelphis; species Monodelphis domestica. Next base: position 661,199,860 of record NC_077227.1, on the reverse strand, counting down.
GTTAACTAGAGTTCACACAGACTCCTTGCCAGGCCTGCCCAGAATCCTGTCTCCTGTAACTTCCTGTGCTCTTGCATAATATTTCCTTGCTTTTTGAATGACTGCCCTGACTGTTGGGGCTGCTCACTTACACTAAGCAAGGGAGAGCAGGATGTGAAGCTGGGTGCGCCATTGTGTGTGTGTGTGCACATGTGCCAGAGCAGCTCAGTAGTACAGGAGGGTCTGAGCCCAGAGGAGTTCTTCACACTGTTCTAAAAGATTCTCTACCAGATCCTCATCTAGAAAATAAAGGGTTTAGACTCATGTGCTCTGTAAAGAGAAGGCAGCAGGGAGACGGCAAATCCAACCTCTCAGTGGTGGGAATCTCCTTTTAAAAGGACCCACATACTGGGTTTCCCCTAAATCTCAGGAAATGGGTGAGAATTGCTAAACTAGGAACTTACTTAAAGCTTGAAAGGGAACAACCAACCCCCACACACACACAGACACACACAGACACACTCAAAAACAAAACCACCAAACAATTCTTCAAGAAGCCGGCTTGAGAGTTCTGGCTTTGAAAAAGCTGAATTTATACACTTGAAAGGAAAATGGGATATATATATATATATATATATATATAGTTATATATATAGTTATAGTTATAGTTATAGTTACTTTTTGTTGGTCATAATTTCTGGTATTATACAAGAGGGGACAGAGAAGAAGGGAGGTAGACAATATGAATCATATAACTTTGAAAAACTTAAGTGGAAATTTGTTATTAAAATTAAAATAAGTTATGGGAATATGTATTATCATATATTATATTGTATCAGATATGTATATATAATAGATATATTTTATATGTAATCTGTTACACATCATTATATATTATATTACTTATATAATATGTGTATATGTGATAATATAATATATTATTTATACTATATAATATAAGATGCTATTATATATTATATGTGTATTATATGTATGCAATATATTATTTATTTATAACATATATATGATATATTAGTTATCTATAACATATATTACCTATGTATATGATATATTATTTATCTATAACATATATTACCTATGTATATGATATATTATTTATCTATAACATATATTACATATGTATATAATATATTATTTATCTATAACATATATTACCTATGTATATAATATATTGTTTATCTATAACATATATTACATATGCATATAATATATTATTTATCTATAACATATTTTATATATACATACAATATGAATAACATTTTATATATGTATACAATATGATATTTATTTATTATATATTATTGTATAGGTATTATGTAATTATGATAGGGTATATACTATGTATATATGATGTGATCTATTATTATATTATAAAAAAGATTATATTATGTTAAATAATTATTATATTATCATAGAAAGATGAAAGCTGAGGAGAGAACATTGCCTCAGAAGAACTGGACTGGACCACAGGCTTAGAGCTGGGAAGGACCTTAGAATACCTGGATTCTTTCTCTGGCTCTAAGGGCAGCAGGGTGGCACAGTGGAAAGATCTAGAGTCAGGCAGATTCTCCTTTCTGAGTTAAATCTGGATCTAGCTAAGTACTAGCTGTGTGACTAGACTAGTCCCTTGACCCTTTGTGCTTTAATTTCCTCATCTATAAAATGAGCTGGAGAAGTAAATAGCAAACTACTTCACTATTTTGAGAAAATCCCAAATGGGATCATAAAGAGTGGGAGAGTCAGACACACCAGAAAAGTCCTAGCTCTTTCACTAAATAGCTGAATGGCCTTCAGGGAGTTATCTAATCATTCTGAGCCTTGGGTTCTTCATTTGCAAAATGGATTAGATCAGTGATATCAAACTCAAACAGAAATGGGGGTCACTAAACCTTACATAAGGATCCTTGTGGGCTGATATTGACTTAAAAAGCTACAAATTACCATTATATTATATTTCATTTTAATTTATTTAATTAAATATTTTTCAATTACATTTAATCTGGTTCTCCATCTTTGACACTTCTGAACTAGACAACATGTAAACAATTATGTACAAATGAGACAAACAAGATGGAAGAAAATTAGGTGGCCGAGGTCACATAGGTAATCAATAAACAGAGGCAGGATTCAAACTCCAGTACCCAATTCCAAATTCAATTACTTTTCCACTTTACCGTCATGACTCAGTATTTTGTGAGCTGATCTCCATCCATTGGGCATGTATGCTCACTCTGAGAAAACAGCTTTGAGCAATGAAAATGATGAAATAATTGCCAGCAGAACTAGTTTTCCTTCAATGTTCCTATGTCTTGGTTTTCTACTAAGCTCCCTTTATTATTCTATTTTGTCAAAGCCTCTTAAAAATTTTATAACCAGTTCTAACGCTCCCACACAAAAATTGTCACCATTTTTCTGGATCTGATTTTTACAGGTTATATTTATGTGTTAGAAAAATAAAAGGAAAAATAGAGTAGTATACAAATTGTTCAAAAATGGAATAAGAGAAAAATTGGCACATCAGCTGTGTCAGTAAAACATGCTCTTATATTTTATAGTCATACTTTCCTAAAGCTAATTATTTAGCAGCTTCTTGGCCATTCTGGGGAGTTTGGTTGGTGGTGCTAAATAGGATTAGATTATGTTTGCCAATAAAACTATCTCTTCCATTGCTCCTAGTCCATATTCTCTTTCTAGGCACTTAAAGATTTGTTTTCAAATTGAATTACAAGGTTTCTTTGATTTCATCTGGAAGCTTAATTTGAAGATGGGCATAATTGCCTGTTTCAAAAGAAAATTGTTTTCCTAGGGCTCCCTCCACTCCCTGCTTTGAGATTATCAGCTGTATCTTCTGAATTTAAACTCTCACTAAGGCTAATCAGCTTTATCACATTTAAAAGCTCTTCAGCTTCTCAGAACCCTATTTTATAACAAAAGTTAATGCCACCTGGCAAGGAATATTCTCCCCAGTTGTCTGCTCCCCATGGAAATGATCTTATAACAATTTTTGTAATTACAATCCCTGCTAGTATGGATTCACCCAGTACTCCTTTTTCTAGAATGACTGGCCAGGCTGCTATTCAAATTTCTCGACATAACCACCATTGGATGCTTTTTTTTTTGTATGTATGTATGTGGGGGTTTGGAAGAAACTCAGTTCAAAATGAATGTAATAACAACTGCTGGTTTTATTTTTCTGTGTCTACATTGGGGATAGAAAATTAGATGGCTTATTAACAAAATCTGAGCTCTTAAATTCTGCCTATCTTTCCCTATGATTGTAATTCTTCCTAAGTGTAATTAGCCTAGCAGCCACAATCCAAGGTTGGGACAGAGTTGGGGAAGAAAGGAAAGAAACCCTGAATCAGACTTTAGCATTATGAAATAAGACATTGTTGAAACTGATACTTTGGTACAGTGTACGGAGAGCTGTTGTTGCTATGGTAACTTCTACGTGGAAAAGTGCATGCAGCCTGCAGATGATTTTTGCAGTGCTCAGTGTTAATCTGATAAATGGCTTTTTTAATAGTAGTTTGTTGGCTAATGGAGAGGATGAAGTGAACCTTCACTAACCCAAAAGGAGGATGGGAATTTTTGAAGCCTCTGGCTCACTGGAAAACAATAGCTCAATATCTGTTTTTGTTTGGGGAGCCGTGACAATATATGATAAACTTAAATGACATCAAACAGAGGTACAGTAAGGTTACTATAGAGGTTTTGTGGTCACCTGGCTTTCAGAGCATTCTGGGGGAAGGGGGAGGCAGTGTTTGCTACATGTTCAATAAATTTACTTGGGATTAAATAAATTTTCCCTGGGACCATCACTTGGGAATAATAATTCTCAAAAACAGGGGAAGAGTTCTTAATCCTATGTCTATTATTTTTTTTCCTTAAAACCCTTACTTTCTGCTTTAGAATCAATACTAAGTATCAGTTCTAAGGCAGAAGAATGATAAGGATTGGGCAATTGGGGTTGTTACTTGCCCAGGGTCAAATAGCTAGGAAGTGTCAGAGGTCAAATTTGAACCCATGATCTCCCATCTCCAGCCCTAGCTCTCTATCCACTGAGCCACCCAGTTTACCCTGTCCATTAAATTTTTTTTAATTAATAACTATTTCAATATAATTGGGTTTTTAAATAATCCAATGTATTTTATTTTATGCATTTAAAAACGTGATTCCATAACCTTCACCAGCCTAACAAAGGACCCTGCGACCTTCCTAGAAAAGTTAAGAATTCCTGCTCTAAACAATTTGTCTTTGAATTGCCATCAAAAGTGCTTTTTTTTTGCCAGGCACTGTGCCAAGAGCTAGGGATACACAAAAAAGGGCAAAAACACAAAAATAATCCCTGCCCACAAGAAGTGGACATTTTATTTAATTAATTTATTTTTATCTAAGTATTTTTCCATGGTTAAATGATTCATGTTCTTTCCCTCCCCTTTTCCTCCACCCCTCCCAGAGCCAACAAGCAATACTACTCGGTTATTATACATGCATTATCATTCAATCCCTATAGAAGCAGGAGGCATCAGACAGCTAGAAAGTGTCTTAGTTTATACTTCTAGGATTGCTGGGGACAGGAAGGGTTTATGGGGTTTCAAGGAGAATGTCTAGAGTCTAGACTCTAGACTTTAGACCTTTGCACCAATGATTTCCTGACAGAGAGGAAACTATCTACCAATGCCTACCAGCTCCTGTTCTGCAATGTCTAAGCCTCAGATAGAAAGTTGCCTTGGGGCACCGTGTGGTTGTGATTTGCCCTTTCCAACATTTCTCAAAGGGAAGAAGCAAACCTTGGCCTTGCTGATTCTAAGACCAGTTCTCTATTAACTGTCACTCTGTCTCCATCTGGGATCTGGGAATGATTCTCCCTGGCTCTTTCCCCTCATCCTGAGAACATTGGCTTTTGGGAAATAGAGAAACACTGTATTGTTATTACTACTATTCTATATTATTATGCCAGAATGTCATTCTAGCTCTGTTCTCTGTGATCTTCAGGGACCAAACTGTGGGGCAGGTGAAACTGTCTTATAAGGAAGACCTTTGGCTGTGCAGTCATTATTACTTCTCCTTGGTAGGGGTCCAGAATTTTCTGCCTGATTACCCATCCTTCTTTAAGCCAGTGGAGAAAAGTTGCATGAACTCTGGTACATGATGGTGGAACAGTAAAAGTAATGGTCTTCAGTGGAGCAAGTCCCCACACTAATCTTTGCAAAGGTTGAAATTGAGTGATTATCATGATATCAGTCCGTCAACACGCATTTATTAAGTGCCCACTATATGCCAGGCATGGTGGCATTTTGGCAAATAGTGGCACTAATAATGAAGAGTCTTCATTAATCCAACTTCCTCATTTGATAGATGAGATATGAGCTGCTTGAGGAAAGTGATCGTGTTTGTTGTTTGCAAGTTGAATTGAATTATCTTCCCAATGAGACCATTACCTTTTTAAAAAACATCATTAATTTTAGCTTCTTAAAATAGCAAGCAGGTATTTCACTTCTCTTGTGTTAGTCAACAAGCATTTATTTTATTAGATACTTGGTGTATACCATCTCTGTTAAGTGCTGGGGATACCAATCAGAATGATTTCCCATAATTCTTTGGGACTGTGCATATGAATAGAAGACGACGTGAATGAATGTATACAATTTGTTTTTAAATCTTGGAAGAGGTGCAGCTAGATGACTCAGTGGATAGAGAGCAGGATGGGAGGTCCTAGATTCAAATCTCAGATACTTCCCAGCTATGTGACCCTGGGTAAGCCACTTAACCCCAATTGCTAACTAGGACCACTCTCCTGCTTTAGAACCAGTGCCCAGTATTGTTTCTAAGATTGAAGATAAGGAGAGAGAGAGAGAGAGAGAGAGAGAGAGAGAGAGACAGAGAGAGAGAGACAGAGAGAGAGAGACAGAGAGAGAGAGACAGAGAGAGAGAGGGAGAGGGAGAAAAAAGAGAGGAGAGAGAGACAGGCAGAGACAGAGGAGAGAGAGAGATATGGGGGAAAGAGAGAGATAAGGGGGAGACAGAGAGACTTTCAAGCATGGGGTAATTGAGTTCTTTATATGAGGTAGTCGCTTAAATCTTTGTCCAATTGCTCATTGATGGGAATTGATAATAAAGAAAGATTGGAAGGTAAGGAGCACTAACAAGGAAGGTGTGTGATGGGGGAGGGAAAGAGGATTCCCTGAGATAAGACTGACCAGGGGTTATCTCTCTCGATAAGCCCAAGCTCCAGTTGGTGTGGGCATTCAAGGTTGTAACCTTGAAAACCTCTAATGAGCCCTTCCTGGGACATTCTTCCCCTTATCAGGTGGGAAAAGAACCTTGTTGGGACTGACCCTTCTCTCCCACAAATGACCCTGCTAACAGAACTCTGGCCCTTCTGGACTAGTTAATGCCAGCCAGGCTTTAGTGTCTAGATTCCTGTCCTAATACTCATTTGCATTTTACAATTCCCTCTAACCCCAGTAAGAGATGGATAGAGCAGGAGGGAAATGAGATAGGAGGGAAAGTCCATCCTGTTATCCAGCTGGAAGGCCAAAGGAGAAGACTATAGCACCATCCAGCTCAGCCTGTCCATCCTGGCTGTGATTCCATGCAAGGGATGGTTTGCATGAAAAATGGCCATTTCTTGGCAAATCCAAGATGCCAAGACTTTCTGCAATATAAATTTTTGAGCTATTTATTAAAGGGAGTTACATAAGTGGAAAACTAATCTCCATAGAAAAGTCCTTAAGGAGAGGCAGAAGCCTCCATTTGGAGCTTTGGGGCTTGCTAAATGTCAAGGGGAGGGGAACATTCCAAAACCAGTAAACGCTCCTGTTCAGGACTGAAAAGTGGATTAGTATGGAGCCCGTGGCTCTGGCCACCAGCTGGACCCAGTGTGAGTTGCTTCCCAGGCCAGCCCAGTTCATCATCGGGCTTTTGCTTTACAGTGAGATGGAGACCTTCAGTTGACAGGCATACAATTGATTTGCAGGTACATTACTATAGCAATTAAAAGGGGTTTTGTTGGTGGTGGCGGTGGTGGTGTTTTATCTGATATTTAACCTCAGGATAGAATAGCTTTCCAGGTGGAAACAGGAAATCCCTAGGAGGTCAAGTCAGGCCAGGCGACTCACCGAACACAGCTAGCTGCTCCCTTTTCTTTCCCATGCTATCTAAAAAGGAATATCCATAGGTTTCCCTGGAATAACAGTTTAGGAATTTGACACTCACTCTTTCCTGATGAAGGTCTCACCCTGTTTGATCCTACAAGAAGCTATTCTATTTACTATATTACTTTTTGTTCCTCATGCCTCTGTGCCCTTACCTATGTAGTTCTTTAGATAGACAGATGAAACCATTTGTGCCTGTTTTGTCCTCTGAGTCCCATCCTCTCCCCACTTCTGCCCTTTTCACTGTTGGATTCTATCAGTCCTTTAAATGCCACATCCTCCAGGAAGTCTTCCTTGATTTCCCTTTGGTCTATAAGTACTTCACAAACTGGATTCCATTTAGCCATTTTTTTGTTTTCTAAGCACTTATCATATAATATTACATTTATTTTAGTTATTTATGTTTGTGGCTTACCCTTTCCTACACTGTAAACTCCACAAGAGCAAGCATTTTTTTTATATTATCTTCCTTCGCAAAGTACTCCATAGACCAACGGTTCTCAACCTCTCAATTTGTAGCAATGAGAATACATAATGCATATCAGGTATTTACATTCCAAATCATAACTGTAGCAAAATTACAGTTTTGAAGTAGCCACCAAAATAATTTTTTGGTTTGGGGTCACCACAACATGAGGAACTGTATTGCAGGGTCACAGCATTAGAAAGGTTGAGAACCACTGCCATAGACGTAACTGCTGGTCAGAGTAAAGTAGGGGTCCAGAGGTTCCTGGAGGTTGAGATTATAGGTGCCTAATAAATGTTTGTAAAATAAATAAGCCTACATTGAATAATATTTGGTTGGTTTTTATATAAGATAATTTAATAATGTTCCTTGATATTTTTTAGGAATTTGTTTTTGGAGAAGTGATTTTTTTTAGGGGAACAGGAGCAAAAAGTTAGGGTTAAGACCTTCAGCACTGCAGTATGACATAGTGGGAGGAACCCTGAACTGGAATCCAAAAGACCCAGGTTCAGATCTCAGCTCTGTCATTTTGGTAGCTATGTGGCATTGGTCACATGTCTCTATGCCTCAGTTTCCACATTTGTAAAGTGAAAGACTTGAATCAAATGACCTTTAAGGTCCATTTCAGAATTAACATTCTATGGCTTTATAATCTGGTTGCTTTCTTTAGAAAGGACCCCCCCTCCCCGGGAAGTTTCCAAAGAATTGACAATTTGAAGCTCCCTCTGGTCAGATAATAGTTATTTGGGGTGATGCCGTCCATAAATCTGAGGCAGAAAGTGACTAACCTACCTAAGGTGAGGGGGCAGGTGGACCAGATCAAAAAAGCCCATAGGATCATAAATTTAAAGATGGAAAGCGCCTTAGACACCATTTGTTACACTCCTAATCTCCCCTCATTTTAAAGATGAAGAAAATGAAGCCCTAAAAGTGAATATGACCCCCCAAAATCACAGAGATAGATTCAAATCCAGGTCCTCTGTCTTGACCTGTAGCCTTCTTTTCACTGGGATCTACTCTCTTTGGGTACCTGATTGTGATCCAGTTTCTTTCTATCTGTCTATTCAAATGATTCCTCCAGTGTATGTAACAATGCTGATAGGGGAGCATTTGAATTGATGACATCAGTAGTCATCCTCTTGGCTCTTGCCAAGTCATGAAGGATAGAGGTTCTATGCTCAACAACCAGTATATTTTCTATGGACCTGACCCATAGCTGCCATCTTTATTTCTGGGGGGCTAAAATAAGTTTGATAATGAAAATAGAAATCTTCCTAGACTAATTTTCAGGTTTTTGTTAATGGGGTTGTAGGGGGGAGGGTTCCTTTGTAAAACATAAAATACTCCGTTGGGAAGAGAAAATAAAAAGAGTCACATCTAAGATTGTTATTGAGCCATTGATCAGCTATTAAGTTCTTCCCACCTGAAAGGGAAACTACTCTGCAGTCTAGGTAAGGTCTGAATAGAGTAAATGATTAATTGTAGTGATTGCTTCCTGAAAAAGAAATTGCCCTTATCATGCTTGGTCTGCCTTTAAAAGAGTTGCCTCCAGGGCAAAATAATAGAGCAGGGATCTCTGGTGCTCAGGAAAAAGATGAATTCCAACTTGAAATTGCACAGGAAATAAATAGGTCTAGGCATTCAGATGTGGCAGTTCCTCTCAGTCCCTCAGCTCTCCCTGAAGAGGAAGTTAGTAACCCAGTGAGAGCTGCCTCCCCTCTAATCGGTCAGTATCATATCAACTATAAGGGTTGTAGTTGTTGTTCAATCATGTCTGACTCTCTGTGACTTCATTTTGGGATTTTCTTGCCAACAACACTGGAGTGGTTTGCCATTTCCTTCTCTAGCTCATTTTACAGATGAGGAAACTGAGGCAAACTGGGTTAAGCGACTTGTCCAGGGTCACACAGCCAGGAAGACCACATTTGAATGTAGGAAGATGAATCTTCCTGACCTCAAATCTCATATTCCATCCACTGGGGCCATCTAGCTGCCCCAAGCATGAGGGTGGGACAGAGTAAATCGATTCCATCTAATTTACAGAAAGTGATAAGATGCCTTGATTCTTCCAGGCTCAATCACTATCAATCATAAGCCTGGGTTTCCATCATTCAATCTTGGACTTCAGACTAAGTGCAAAAAACCCCCTTGGAGCTGAAGTAATGCATAAGAAACTTGGGGAGGCCCTAAAGGTCATCTTTCAAGTGTCTAGTATGGTGCTAACATTATTATTCTAGAGACTGGATCAGGCATTGGTAGGCAGATTGGGAAACTGCCTTCACTATCTCTTCCCCTGAAGGAGCAGCTTTTGTAGTGGCTTGAGAAGTAGTCAAAGCCTGGGGAGAATGTGGCTCATTGCTTTTTTTGCTAAGCTGCTTCTTTCATCAGCCCCATCTTCCACTTAGGTAATTTTGCCCACAGCTCCTCACCTCATGTACTATCTCCTGATAGGTGAATGCGGAGGCTGTTATTATCCACATTAGCACTATTATATTGTCTATATTGGTATTACACTATTGATGAGTTCTTACTCTGGGAAACAAGAACGAGAGGGACCCTGAAGGTCATAATTTTGCTTAGGAAGCCCACGGAGATTACAAGACTGACATTTATCACAAAGTGACAAAAAAATTGAGCTGGGGTTGACTCCCACTTTGAAAAATTACAGAGAGCTGAATAGGACAAGAGATGAAAGGCAGGATCAACCAAGAAAGGAATGATAATGCCAGTAAGGCATTACACTTGGTGAGAATTGGATAGTACCTGGCCAGGGTGCTAGACTTAGCAAGGGTCTATGAAAACCCAATAGACACAAATATCATAGGCTGAATAAACTTGAATGGAAATATCCTGCCCAGCTCTGAAGAAAGAGGAGAACTGAAATTCTGATTGAAGTGTGCTAAGAGTTTAGCCTCTTTCTTTGGCACTTTTATTAGAGCCAAGTATTTTTCCTTTATCTATTGAAAAGAAACCCTGGGGCAGTTAGGTAGCACAGTGGACAGAACACATGCCCTGGAGTTGAGAAAACCTGGGTTCAAATATGGCTTCAGATACTTCCTAACTGTGTGACCCTGGACAGGTCACTTAACCCCCATTGCCTAGATATTGCTGCTCTTCTGCCTTGGAACCAATATACAGTATTGATTTTAAGATGAAAGGTAAGGGTTATTTTGGAAAGAAAAGGAAAGAGAAGAAAAAGAAAAGAAGAGAAAAGAAAAATCCTGGGGCAGTTAGGTAGCACAGTGGACAGAGCACCAGTTCTGGAGTTGAGAAGATCTAGATTCAAACATGGCCTCAAATTTGGAACTATGCCCAAAGGGCGTTAAAAGACCATCTGCCCTTTGATCCAGCCATACCACTGCTGGGTTTGTACCCCAAAGAGATAATAAGGAAAAAGACCTGTACACGAATATTTATAGCCTCCCTCTTTGTGATGGCAAAAAATTGTATCTGTTGGTGATGGAATACTATTGTGCTCAAAGGAATAATGAACTGGAGGGATTCTATGTGAACCAGAACAACCTCTAGGAAGTGATACAAAGTGAAAGGAGCAGAACCAGGAGAACATTGTACACAGAGACTGATACACTGTGGCACAATCAAATGTAATGGACTTCTCTACTAGCAGCAATGCAATGATCAAGGACAATTCTGAGGGACTTATGAGAAAGAACACTATCAACATCCAGAGGAAGAACTGTGGGAGTAGAAACACAGAAGAAAAATATTTCCTTGATCACATGGTTCGATAGGGATAGGATTGGAGATGTAGACTCTAAGCGATCACCCTAGTGCAAATATTAATAATATGGAAATAGGTCTTGATCAACGATACATGTAAAACCCACTTAAATTGCTCATTGGTTATGGGAGGGGGGTGGAAGGAGGGGAGAGATAGAACATGAATCATGTAACCATGGGAAAATATTCTGAATTAATTAAATAAATAAACTTAAAAACAAAACAGAACATGGCCTCAGATACTTCCTAATTTTGTGACCCTGGGCAGATCACTTAACCTCCATTGCCTAGAACTTACCACTCTTCTACCTTGGAATCAATATGTAGTATTGATTCTAAGATGGGAAGTAAGGGTTTGGGGTTTGTTTGTTTTTTAAGTTAAGAAAAATAAAGCAACCCTGGGGCAGCTGGGTAGCACAGTGGATAGAGAAAAAGGCCTGGAGCAGGAAGACCTGGGTTCAAATGTGGCCTTAGACACATTCTAGCTGTGTAACTCTGAACACTGTTTATCTTTTGCCACTCTTTTATCTTAGAACATCAATACTTGGTGTCCCTTTTAAGAAAGGAGGCAAGGGTTTTAAAAAATATTAGTAATTAACAGTTATAAAGATGTGCCAAGCACTGAGATAAATGCATTATAAATTATTAATATGGCGCCTTGGTTGGGCAAGTCACTGCCCTTTTCTGCACTTTAGATTCCTTGTTGGTTAAATGAGGTCAGTTTAGAAGAGCTTTACAGTTCTAAATCCATGAGATAAATCTGTGGATCCTATGATAAGCACTGCTTCTTCCCCCAAAGAACTACCATCTGGTTCTAGAAACAAAGTTAACCTTAGAAAGATAATTCTTTTTCAGTGGGTCTGACATTTTGCTTACCCATGTAGTCCATCTGGTAAGCACAGGGCTCATAGTAATAGCAGCTTCCATTTCTATGTTTAATTGGCATTTTAGAATTCATAAAGTGCTTTATTCCCAAGAAGCCTAGCTGTGTGACGCTGGGTAAGTCACTTCATCCCGTTTGCCTCCATTTCTTCATCTGTAAAATGAGCTGGGAAGGAAATGGCCAACCACTCCAGAATCTCTGCCAGGAAACCCCAGATGGTGTTACAGAGAGTCGGACACAACTGAACCACAAAGGACTTCCCAGTACATTCTTCTTTCCAGTGGACTTTTTTAGTCTACACCGAAGATACTTCTAAGAATAATAATTCTGCCTTTAAACTATTTCTATGCATTCATCCTGCCCATGTTACATAAAACATTACAAACCTCAGTTTCTTCATTCATCACTATCCCATCCTCCTAGAGTCTGCCTCCAGGCACTGTAATGAATCATTCCCTGAATGAAAATCACCTTACTTTTAACCAGTGACTGCTTTCTGATGTCACAGAATAATTAGGGTAGCATGTGTTTTTGTTGTAACATGTAGGGGATGGGTCGAATTTTAATTGCTCCCCTTTGTTTTTTGAAACTCTTCCTTTCATTTTCTGTCTTCAGAAGGGGGTCCCCTCTATTAATCAGTGCAAACTTTTTGTTGTGGTTGTTATTTTAAAGCCTTCCTTTCTTAGTAACAACTCTAAGGCAGAAAGGCAATGGCTAGGCAAATAGGGTTAAGTGACTTGCCCAGAGTCACACAGCTAGGAAATATCTGAGGTCAGCTTTGAACCCAGGACCTCCTGACTCTAAATCTGGCTCTCTATTTACTGTGACACCTAACTGCCCCAATCCAAGCTTTTAAAGTCATCTTGTTTCTTTGTCTTTCTTGTGATAAACCTTCTTTTGGATACACATCTACTTCATCCGCACTCTTCCCTTATAACTCCACGGAAGATCTGAGGACCATCAGGGGAAGAAATATTTCTTCCCTTAATGGCAGCCCACCATATGGATACCTGTTACTAGGCTGTAAATTTCTCGAGAGCAAGTCACTGTCCCCTCTACAGCACAAGGCTGGGCACAGAGCTGATGCTCATTAAATGTAAAAAAGCCTTTATGTGTAGAATGTAGCAAGGCAGGTGACATATTCATTTAGGTGTAGCATATCTTTAAATGGGGAGTGAGGTGGAGAGGACTTGAAATGAGCTCTTTTTAAAGAGCAGGTACCCCTCTGCCATTAAGGTTCCCATGAGGTTTTCTCTGGAATAGAAAAAGGCAAGGGTGACCTCAGAAGGCTTTGCTGAGCTGAGACCAGGTCTTTGTGGTGAAGTGGGCTTCCTGCCCATGGGGATAATCACCTCCTGTAGTATCCACACAATCATCCCATTGTCAAAGCAGAAGGAATATAAAAATAGAAGAAATGCTCTGGTGGGTCAGCCAATGTTCACCCAGGCCAGGATTCAGTCTCTGATGGGGCACACTCACAGGATATACTCAGGATTGAGGAGTTGGACAGATTACGCCTGGGAAAAGCTAAATTCATGTGCCCGAACCTTTAGAGCAATTGGAGATAATTACAGTGATGAGGCCAAGTCGAGCATTTTTATAGGACTGCCCTTCTCAAGGAAAAAATAATGAACTGAGAAATATAGAACACGATGTCTTTTTTGGAATGAGAGAAATTAACCATAGTTTGCCACTCTTAGAACTACAGGGTCAGGGAAAGCTGTAGCTTCTCAACAAAGTTATGAAAACAATTAGGGTTAGATCTCATACAGACTAATCCAACTATGAATCTTCACTGGGACTTTGCTTTGGGGATTTTTTCTTTCTGGGTTCCCCCTCTTCCAAAGTCTTATTCTGTAGATGACTCACTTGTTAATTATTGCTTTCCACAAAGAATTTAATAATATAACATTTTCTTTTCCCCCTCTTCCCCTCCCCCGTGTGTGTTTCTCTGTCTCTCTCCCTCTCTCTCTCTCTCTCCCTCTCAGTCCCTCTCCCCCCTCTCTGTCTCTCTCTCTTTCTCTCCCCCCCTCTCTGTTTCTCTATCTCTCTCCCCTCCCCTCTCTTCCCCTCTCAGTCCCCCCCCCCCCATCTCTGTTTCTGTTTCTCTGTCTCTATCTCTGTTTCTGGCGTTGTCTTGTCTCTGCCTCTTGTTTCTCTCTGTCTCTTTGGCTCTTTGAGTCTCTGTCTCTCTGTCTCTCTCCCTCCCTCTTCCTCCCTCTCCCCACTTTCCCACTTAGATGTTATACACAACTGTTTTCTCTTTTGGAGTCAGACATAACATGTGGGATGACAGCCAGACGGCTAAGTGTCTCCTCTCTCATGTTAATGAAATTGATGGTGACAAATATGAGCCCTTGCATTAGCTTGAGAGACATGACAGAAAGCAGCACCATGTCCTCAGCACACCTGAGGAGACCCAGGGGTTAATCCTTGAGTACTTGTGACAAAAATCTCTCCAAAATGTGGCTGAAGAGCCTCTGTCCCCTGTCATCTATCAGTGTTAATGGACAGTACAAGTGTTATTGGGAAGGAAAAAAAAACCAACAACAATCAGCCTATTTTCTCCTTTGTCTGCTGTCTGGGTAATGAAATAAAAAGCAAAATTATCTCTGATAAAAGTAATTTGCAGAAAATTGATAGAACCATTGGCATAGAGGTTTGTCCCAGGCAGCCTAGCCAGATAAGTGGAGTTTCTGGATTGCGTTAACCCTTTCCTGTCTAGGAGCCATTTTTTAAAAACCAAAGCTTGGGCCAACAGAGGTGATCTATTCCCTAGTCCCTTGGCCCATTTCCTGACTTTGGGAGACACTACCGAGTGAGATCCTCCCCCCCTTTTTTAAATTTTGATTTGGCCTATTATTGAACCAATGTTACATCATTGGGAGGTGCAGCGGGTGGCAAGGGAAACAGGCGATTCTTGGCCAGTAATCTATAGCATCCTACACAACATTTCCTGCCAGAAATCCAACCTTAAGGGGTGTCCTCAGGTGTGTGAGGAGAGCTCTTTGTTGAGCAATGAATTTTTGTGCTGTGTCACACAGGAGATATCCTCAGCAGAAGCTCATTGGTGGGATCCAGAGGACAAGGAAGTACTCTTGTTAAGACTTGTTAGATAAAGCTAGTGAAAGGTTTAGTGTTGGTTTTCCTGGATTGATTCTGTGACATCCACAGCAGGACCAGCTGGTAAACTCAGTTTCCTGAGTGAAAGACAGTTTCAGAATGCTAGATATTTGAGGACTCTTATCATAGAGCTATTTGGTTCTGCTTTGGCCCAATATGGTGCTTAGAACTATAGAATCTGGTCCTTGGTGAGTCCCTTCAAAAGAAACTGAGTCATTTCACAATGAAGTGATCTGGATACAGACAGAGCCAAGTCTCCTGGGTCCCACCTTATATGGGGACTCTGTAGTTCCTAGATTTCTTTCCATCAGTGGCATTATTTGGGGTCATCTCCCCTATTAAATTGTTAGCTATTTGAGTGCAGGGACTGCTATACTTATCCCATCATCCCCCTTTGCACAGAAAATATAGTGTTTCCAAAAGATATTTGTTACACTAATAATAGTAATAAAATTGGCATTTAAGTAGTACTTTAAGGTTCCCCAAATATTTTATGTATGTCCTCGTTCGATACTCACAACAGTGTAGTGAGACAAGCATCCCCTTTTCACAGAGGCAGACAAAGGTTAAGTGATTTGCCCAGAGTCACTCACATTGGAATTCAGGTCTTCCTGACTTCGAGTTAGCACTCCATCCATTACACCAACTAGCTGCTGAATTATGGAGGATCTTTGGAGCCAGACTGAGGAATCTGAACTTTATTCTGTCAGTAACAGCAAGCCACCAGACATTTATAATAAGAAGGGAAAGGTATTTGAAGGAGATTAGTCTGAAGATGACTTTCATTTTTGTGGTTTTCTTCCTCAGCAGAAAATATCAGATCATTGTAAAAACATAATAATAATCATAAAAAAGCATTAACAAAGTCACAGAATGTCAGAGCTGGAAGGGACTTTGGATAAGAGACTTCTCCTGGTTTTCTCATCTTTAAGATGAAGGGTTTGAGGCAGCTAGGAGGCTCGGCGGATAGAGAGCCAGTTATGGGAACAAGAGATCTTATGTGTTCAAATCTGGCCTCAGACACTTCCTAACTGTGACCCTGGACGAGTCACCTAACCCCCATTGGTCTTACTGCTCTTCTGCCTTGGAACCAATACCTAATATCAAGTCTAAGACAAAAGGTAAGGGTTTTTAAAAATAAAATAAAATAAAGTGGTTGAACCAGGTGATAGCTAATGTCTCCACCAGTTCTTAATCCTATCTGATCCTATCCTATCTGATCCTATCATCCTATGGCCTTAGATAAGATTCAATCCAATCCTCCCATTTTACAGATGAAATGGAGGCCCAGAGGCAGCTGGGACCCTCCCACTATTCCACACCAAGGTAGCTCAGTGGATAGGGTATTGATTTGGAGTCAGGAAGACCAGAGACAAAGCACTAGGTTTGGACAAAAGACTGGGTTCAAGAATAACCTCATAAACTTATGTGTGACTCTGGGCAAGCCATTTAACCTCTGTCTGCTTGTTTCCTTAACCATAAAATGGATATCATACTAGCACCTACTTTCTAGGGTTGTTGTAAGGATCTAATGATGTCATATTTATAAAGTATTAGCACAGTGCATGGTGCATAGGAGACACTGAGAAAATGCTTGTTTCCTTCCTTCTAGAAAAGGGAAGGGACTTGCCTACGGTCTCAAAATTAGTCAGTAGCAGCAGCTTCTGACTCCCAAGTTCATTTCTCTTTCCATTATGGCCTCAATGACCTGGAAATGATGAATCATGGCCACCAAAATTTCCCTCTTCTACATAAAAGACTGAGAGGAGATAACAGTTACTCAGAAAATATTTGTTTCAAGTCACGGTACTTGTTGTTATAGATGATGATACAAAGAAAGGATAAGGCTCAATGCCCTGCCTTGGAAGAGTTTACAGACTGGTTGTACTGGAGAAAAATAGGACATAAAGGCTAGAGAGGCTGGAACTAGACCATGCCAGTGTGATCTTTGTCCTGAGCCTTGACAACTGCTATAGGGTTTGTTATTATTGTTTTATTTGTATTTTAGCAGAAGAATAAATAACATGATGGGAAGTTCTGATGGCTTACACTTTTCCTCAAGGTGTTGATTAGTGATCAATTAATGGAGTTGTTTTCCATTTCTACAGTGGTAAAAAGAGTTTGAGGGCTGTTGGGTGGTAGATGAGTAGTTTGATGAAAATATCACGGCTTCTGAATCAAAGCATCCTTGGTTGGCATTGTTGTCCATCCTTTGGGTGACTGCTTGCCCAGTGAGAACATGGAAGCTGCTGCCATGGCTCAGACTTTTGGTGTGTGCCCCAAAGACTACTTCCTTATTTAGTGCTTGTAACAAGAGAGATTATTCCCTTTTCCCCAGCCTTCCTTTGGTGCCAGATTGAAGACATTCTTCTCTTCATTGACCAAACTGGCCAGGGAGCAAGGATAGAACTTTGGCTTGGGAATGTCTGTGCTGACAATGCTCTAGCAAGCCTTCCACATTCCCAATGTGGGGGGCCAGCTGGGACCTGATGGGTCAGGCTTTCTTAGAGATCTTTCTTTCAAAATCTTTTTTTGATCATTTCAACATTTAGGCTTCACTTCTTCCAAAGCTATAACCAGAGAAGGCAACTGGATCTTTGCCTCATGGTGGAGAAATACAAAGGAGTTTGGGCAAGAGTACCAGGCTGAAAATATTGGACATCCTGTGAGCCAAGAAGAGAAAATACTTCCTCAGGCCCTGGAACTCTCAGCATAGTCTGCCCTGGGGGAAAAGGGCAGGATTTTTCAGAAGGGGTTAGGCAGTGGAGAGATCCAGCTCCTCAACCATTGGAACCTTTATTTTTCCCCTCCCTTTTTTCTTCTCTGCTCCAAGAGACTAGAAACAGGTGGCACAGGGTGAACCTGAGGCTACCATGTGCCTGGAAGAACCAAGAGGGTTTCTTCTCTGCTCAGCTACTTATCCAGAGCCACGAGACCAGGGGCTGATGTCCTTGAAGGGCTCACAGCCTCTGAGTTGTACTAGGGAGGCCACATTTCAACAGCCTAATTTAAAAAGAAAAAACACTGGCTTGAGAGTCCAGAGAGACCTGCGTTTTAATTTCTGCTCTGATCCAAATTCAGAGCTTTTGTTCTCCCCTCTGAAAAATGGAAGGGTTGCACAAGGAAGGTCTATAAGGTCCTTTCAAGAGGTACCAGAGTATAAACAGTCCTGAATGTGGAGTCACAGGACCTGGGTTCAAATTCTACTTCTATCACTTAATACTTAGGTGACCTTGGGCAAGTCCTAACTCCCTCTTGGTTCTGTATAAAAAGAGGGTTAAACTAGTTGGCCGCTGAGATCCCTTACATTTCTAAACCCATGAGTTTATCATTCTAGCTCAAGCAATGCACAAGTCTATGAGATTAGTGCTCTATACCTATCTTTTAGTTCAATTTCAATTTAAGCTCTTTTTAGCAATTTAATTCAATTTTTAAGCAATTTAATTCAATTCTTTAAGTGCTGAATGAGCCTTGTCCACCTGATCATGGGCAAGCCACCCCCTCTGGGGTCCTTGTTACTGCCTAAGCCCCATTCCGGTTCTAATTTGGTAGCTATCCTGTCTTGGAGGAGTTTTTGCTTGGGTAATTTTGTTTTCATGGGAAGCAGGAGGGGAAGCTGGCTTTCAGCCAACTCTTTCCTCAAAAGCACCTCTCCTGGTTGGAAGGGTTACAGTTCCACCTTCGTGCCCTAGTAATGAGATTTCCAGTTGCCAGTAGAGAAGAAGCAACTGACTACAGCATCGCATGGAGTTGTTAAGGATTTTTTAAAATCTCGTATAGATCTTTATCAGGACAGGAGACTCTTCCAACTGGTGTTCCCTGAAAATAATAGTCTTCGGCTGGAAATTTGCCTGGGCGCAGATAGTTTGAGTGACTGGCTCGGAATCAATCACACAGCCAGCATGAGTCCAAGGTGGGACTTGAACTGGCCTTCAGTTTTGAGGCTCCATCTCTTTAGCTACACCAGGTGACCATTCTACTTAACAAGAAGACGTTTACAAATAGGAAGCCATCAGGTGCCAGTTCCTGGGTTGTGTGGACTATGGGAGGGATGAGCCAGCCCATGGTGTTTCAAGGTCTCTGCCCATCGGGTCTGGTGGTGGCCACAGTCTCTATCTCACCCACAGGGTGGGAGCCACACTTCCCCCTCCCCCAAAATGAAGGGTGGCTTTTACACTCATAATCCTGTGTGTCATTTGTAATTGGAATGCATGCTCCTGGAGGAGTCTCATTCCCTTCCTATGTGAACTCTGCTTTTGCTAATTTGGTTTCCATCCTATATATTCCATTCTCATTCTTGCTTTTGTGTCTTTTTTTCAAAGTCTCTCCTCCTTATTTCTCCTGACCTTCTATCCCATAGTCCCCTTTCTCCTTCCTTCTCTCTTCTTCCCCCCTTCCCCTTTCCCCCATACTAAATATTATCCTATCGAAATCCTTTTCTGTTTGGCAGAAAATCTTTTTAATTGCTATTTAACTTTTTAAAGATTCATCCTCTTGGGAAAACTTAGGTGGTTCAGTGGATAGAGTGTCAGACCTGGAGTTCAGAGGATGTGAGTTCAAATTTGACCTAGGTTACTTCTTATAATCCCATTTGCTTGGCCCTTGCCCTTCTGTCCTAGAGCTGTTGCTAGGACAGAAAGCAAGGTTTTTTGTTTTTTTTTTAATCATCTTCTTAGCGAGGTGGT
Source organism: Monodelphis domestica (assembly GCF_027887165.1). NCBI lineage: Eukaryota > Metazoa > Chordata > Mammalia > Didelphimorphia > Didelphidae > Monodelphis > Monodelphis domestica. The sequence continues at coordinate 661,179,802 of NC_077227.1, read as the reverse complement.
ATGGTCCTTAAAACAGAGACCAAGTTTTATATTCTAAATTCATGGGAACCCGAAAATGTTAGAATTAGCAGACTTTAAGGATCACCTATGAGGGGTTTTTAATTGGAGTCTGACTGGCATTTCTCTTCTCTGGGCTGTAGTTTTCATGCCTGTGAGGGTACATCTAAATTCTCTTCCAATTCTAAAGCAGAATGATTGGTTCAAGTCACCACTCAAAATGAGGTTGCACTGAACCACCTCATAAACTCTTCTGAACTGTTCCATTCCATTTCATTTTATTTTATTTTTAAGTAATTGATTTTTTATTTTTTTGTTTTATTTTTAAATATTTTCCCATGGCTACAAGATTCATGTTCTCTCCCTCCCTTCTTCCCTACCCCCTCTCAGACAAGCAGTTGCACATATTATTCATTTTTGTAATAGTCTCAGAGCTGACAAGTAATTGCACATATTATTCATTTTTGTAACAGAGTAATCTTTTAAAACCCAAACTCCAAATAATGTACCCATATAAACAACTGCTAAATAAAAAAAATAATTGGAGTCTGTGACCTTCAAAAAATTTGATAATTGAATTTCGATATGCTTAGTTTTCTTTATAATCTCATATATTTTATTCTATGTGTTTAAAAACATGGTTCCTCATTTTTTGGCATTCTCTCTCACTTCAGTCTTTTGGCCTTCAGCCTGAAAATTGTTATTTCTTGCCTTTTTATACAAATTTCCCACCACTTTCTCCATGGTGTTGAATTTTATCCTGTATTTTCTTTCTATATGTTTTGCAAAAAGTTGTATGTACAGATGTTATTTCTGTGATAGAAGATAAGCCCCAGGAGAGCAGAGAAGGTTTTCATTATGTTCTTTGCATCTCCAACACTGAGTACAATGCCTATCATGTAGTAATAATTTAATAAATACTTATTGATGGATTAATTAAAAGAAAGTAGTAAGGGACAACTAGGTGACTCAGTGGATAAAGAGCCACAACTGGAGTCTGGAGGAACTGAATTCAAAGCTGGCCTCAGATACTTCCTAGTTGCTCTTCAGTCTTAGAATTGATACTAGGACAGAAGAGAAGAGGAAGGAAGGAAGAAAGGAAGGGAGGAGGAAAGAGAAAGGAGAGAGAGACAGAGAAAGAGACAGACACAGAGAGAGGGAGGGAGGAAGGAAGGAAAAAGGGAAGGAAAGAAGGAAGGAAGGAAGGAAAAGAAGTAAATGAATAGATAAATAAAAACATGGGTCGAAGAAGGCTTTATGAGACTAATTACTGAAGGGGTCCTTAACACAAACACAAACACAAATGATTTAGAAACGTTGACCCTAGACCAATTTCTGTGAATCTCTCACAGTCAAGCTGAATGTTTTGCCACATTTTAGGGCCCTGTCTAGTGTGTTTTTGAAATGAGGATTTTCCTGGAGGATCAGGATGAGGGGATAGAAATTGAGCAATTTGGGAATCTGTGGTGAATGTTATCATTTTTACGATATGCTCGCAATTGGCAGGGGACTCTTGGTCATTTCCCTTACTTTTTGATAGTTTTGGTAAGGCTGATTTCATCATGGCTTACTGTCTATGTGTACGTGAATTCATAAATACTGTAGGCAGCAAAGTTAGGGGCAGAACTTCTGGGGAAAAAATGTTTCACTGTTGGAATGATGTAAAATCAATGCAAGAGGTCCCATTAAAGCAGTGAAGGTTGTGGGGGCAAGAGCTGGGGTAAAAAAGGAAAGGAGAATTTCAGAGATTCCCAGACTTCATTGAAGTCACTTCTTTTTTTTTTTGGTGAAAAAGAAAATGAAAGGGTCAAAGGAGTTCTGGGTAAGTTTTCTGTTTTGCTTTTGAAATACTTTGAGTGAACCCTCTATTGCAACTACTAGAAGGTCAGGGAGGAAGAAAAAGAAACAAAAAAATAAAATTTGTTACTTAGGCATGTTTGGAGATCTGTTCACAAATCAAAGGACTTTAGTTGTAATTAATAAACTAAACGAACGTGTCTTTCCTTAAAAGAAAGTGTGTGGATAGGAGAGGAAAGTACTGGCTGTCAGGGTGGCATTTTTTGAAAAAGTATCCTTTTGACAATTCTGCTGATCATTGTTAGATGGCACTGCCAGTGGGAAATCTTGCCCTCCCTTTCTTAAACATACCCAGCTCTGGCCCCTGGGGGGAGTAGAGCTCTGTTTTCTCAGGACGCAGTGATTCTTTTGGGCACCCTCCATATTTTTTCTAATATTATTATAAATTGATGTGAGGGGCTGGCTTGACTGCCTCTTGAGGAAGATTCATTCTAAGCTGCTTCACCCTTCAGATCCAATGGTGAAATTCAGATCAGATGCTCAATAAAGAGTTGTGAGGAAGGGATAATATCCCTCCCCCACCCCAGACAGCCTTTCTTGTTTCTTCCATTGCCCCTTTGGTGCAAATCAAAATGAACTCCTCATTTTCTCCATTCATGAAAGGGCTTCGTTTTCCCCCCTCCTCCATGTTCTCTGTTCCTCATTCACTCTTTTCTGTGGCGAGGTTAAGGAAGGGAATCTTCAACATAACATTAGAGGTTTTCACTTCCAGGATGGCATCCTAATGAATTCATTAAAACAGCCCCATTCAGAATGAGTTACCATCACGTGCAATTGGCATACTCCCCCAGCTTCTGTCCCATAGATATGCCCTTGTTCTGCCCATTCAGAGACGGGATTTCAAGAGGCAAATCGTTTCTTCTTCCTTCCAATGTTAACTCCAAGTTTATAGAAAGGAGAAAAGAAATGTAGAGAATTTCAATGAAAAGCTAGGCTGGCCTGGCTCAGAGCTTAAAGACCTACTTTCAGGAGAGAAGCAGAATTCTTGAAGGGCTAAGGCATGCACTGAGTTTGTGGGGTGGTATTGAAGGAGGAGGCTTGCTTCTGAAAGGGAAATAGATAGGGTTCATAAGAAAGAGGGAAAGGGCCTACAGATCATATCTGGAAGCAGTCAAGCCACAAAGGGTTGCTAAGAATTTCCTATGTGCTAGCACTGGTCCCTGAGAGAGATACAAAGAAGTATAACCCATCATCCTTGTCCTCGGGGAGTTTAGAAGTGAATTAGGGAAGCAGTACACATATATTTTGGTTTTCGTTTTTTATTTTTTTAAGACAGTAAGAGGACACCAATGTGGCTCTGTGAATAGAGAGCTAAGTCTCAAAAGGGAGGTCCTGAATTCAAATTTAACCTCAGATATTTCCTTGCCGTGTGACCCTGGGCAAGTCACAGTTCCAATTGCTTAGCCCTTTTTAGCCCTTACTTCTCTTCTGCCTTGGAACCAAAAATTAGTATCAATTTTGAGACAGAAGGCAAGGGTTAAAAAAAAAGAGAGACAATAGTCTAGTTGGTTGATTATAGGAGATGCAGTATTTCCAGGGCAGAGAAGAAAGAAGTTGGGAAAGGATAGTGGTAAGTAAAGGAAATTCTAAGAATCTTTTGCGAAAGGAGCCCTAAGAATGATTACAAAGCTTGGAAAGGTCTTATTTAGGGTATCACAAAACTCTAGAGGCTTAGAAATCATCCTTCATTTTACAAGTGAAGAAGCTGAGCTCTGGTTCTTCAAGGTCGCACCACTTGGTAGTGGCAAAGAAGACTTGGCTTTGTGCCATTTCATGGGAAAGGAAAGCTTGCTGAATTGTTCTAGAATCTCTTATTTCAGGTCCTTGAGACCTCTCCCATTCATGGAGTGCACACTTGGAAGGTTCAGTGGGTAAATCTCAAAGTGACCTGATAGCAACAGAGGCTTAGATGGAGAAACTACAATAAGAAGTTGCTTTGAAACAACGATAGACAATAATATGGAAATAGGTCTTGATCAATGAAACATATAAAACTCAGTGAAACTGCACATTGGCTGTGGGAGGGGGTGGGAGGAGGGCAGGGAAAGAACATGAATGATGTAACCATGGAAATTTTTTCTTAATTAATCAATGAAATAAAATCTAAAAACAAAAATCCCCATTCGGGCTGAATGAAGAAACTAAAAGGAGGTCTGAAATTCCCTGATAAACTCATTTTGACGTCTTTTGGCCAACAGTGTAGAAGACCAGATAATTCTCTCGCTTCTCCTCTTTGCTTCCCTGGCTTCCTTCAAGACAAAGCTCAAATTCTATCTTCTGTAGGAATCTTCTCCCCACTCCCCCCTAGTGCCTTCCCTTTAAAATTGACTTCCACCTACCTTGTATGTGCAGAACTCTTTGCAGAGCTCTTCCACTAGAATGTGGGGTGCTTAAGGGCAAGGACCATGATGTTGCCTCTGTCTAATCCCCAGCACTTAGCCCAGTGCCTTCCTCATTGTAGGTGCTTAATAAATGTTTGTTGACTGACTGACAATGAGTGAGAGACTTCTAGAATGGGAATCAATGAACATGTCAATAAGACTTTGAGTCTCTGTAGTATATCCAATCTTCTCAGGGCGCCACGGGGATGCAGAAAAGGTAAGATCTTCAATTTACTCTATTTTGGGGAAGACAAAATAACATCTCATGATCAGAGAATGAAGCCAAGAGAAATCAAGACTTCGGAAGTATGTTTAATGATGTGTTTGTTTTCAATTAGTAAAAGGTGAAAGTGGCTCCCCTCTGCCATTTTTGTTTGACTAATGGAAGAGGACAGATAAGGGCAGAGCAAGGAAGGAGAGTCATGATTACCGATTTACCAAGGTATGAGGGTAGGAAGGGCTAGAAGAAGATGACTCTTGGCTTTGATAGCTCCAGAACTGATGGGAAATACTCAGCTGGAGCATTTGAGTTAGTGCCCAGGGTTAGGAAAGGGTTTAAAGAAAACTCCCTTTACCTCTGCATTTTTCTGCTCTCACAAGATGTTTTATCAGAGTTTGGCAGGAAGAAAGAGGGAAACCCTGAGAAAGATATTACTTTCAGCCTTTGCTCTGAAGAAGTGATAAATTGGGGAGGGGAGAACTGTTGTCTTTTCGTAGTAGCACTATTGATAGTAAAAATGAAGATCACCTCTGTGAGGCACAAATAGCAAAGGATTCAAGTTAAGTTCCAAATCTGTTTCATTTGAACATGTTAACAAGAATTTTTAGAGCTCTTGAGGATTTGCTCAGCCTTCTGCTATCTACTTTGGGAGACACTAGCTCTGTGACCCTAGACAAATCACTTAACCCTGTTTGCCTCAGTTTCCTCATTTGTAAAATGAGCTGGAGAAAGAAGGGCAAACCATCTCACTATCTTTGCCAAGAAAACCCCAAAAGAGCAAGAAGAGTCAGATATTACTGAAATGACTGAATAGCAACTACAATTATAGAAACAAGAGAAGCCATGACCCATACCCTGAAAGGACTGCAATCTAGTAACAAACAGAAACAGAAGAGACATCATGATAGAGTAGAAAAATCAAAGACTTTTAAATCGGAAGACCTTGGTACAAATCCTTCCACTAACGCTTAGCAGGCAAGTCCCTAAATATCTGTGGGCCTCAAATTCTTCATCTATAAAATGCTAGATTTGGAGTAGATTAATGCTGTCAAACTCAAATAGAAACCAATTATGTTCTAATCTGGTTAGAGTTGCAGTGGGAGTTTGGGGACCTGGAGACTAGAATTTTGAGGCCTCTAGACCCCTAAAATTCCTTCCAGCTCTAGACTTATGAGCCTGGAAACATTTTGTAAAGGATTGTAACATAAGAAAACAAGATTTCACAAGGCAGAATATGATAACGTACCAGAGTTAAGAGTTGGTAGAGATCATTGTGGCTTAGAACAATTTAAAAAAATGTTTCATGGAGAAGGAGAGATTTGGGCTCAGCCTTGAAGAATAGGTAGAATTCATACAAGTGTCCAAAAAAGGGGAGAATTCAAGATTGGGAGAATGGAGTGAACAAAAATATGTTGGTAGGAATGTACTAAATGTTTATGGAGAAATTCCCATGGCTGTGTACAGACTGATTCTCCAAATAGATTTTTTTTAAACTCTTACTTTCAGTCCTAGTAACAACTCTTGGGCAGAAGGGTAAGGGCTAGGCAAATGGGGTTAAGTGACTTGCCCAGAGTCACACAGCTGGGGAGGGGGGGTTCAATTTGATCCAAATAGATTTTAATTCCCTTGAGGCCAAGGGCAGGATCATCAATGTCTTGTATGTTTCTCCCTTCCCTGATACCTATTCCTGGGAAGCATCCTCTACAATAATGTTGACTTTAGGGTCAGTTTGATCTCAAAGATTTTGAGGTAGCCATATCTGGCTATCTTACTTGGTACATGTTGCTAGGAGGGAAGAGAGGTGTTGTAAAGGGGGAGAAATAGTGAAAAATTAGGAATTGTCTAGGGGAAAAAATTCCCTTTTATTAAAAAGAAGCTTTAAGACCTTCCAAAGGACTTGATTTTCCCAGGTTCTGGAGGTCCACACCTACCCTTGGGCCTGGCTTTTATTGTCTCTCCTTCAACAAAGACATCCGGTGCAAGCAGTTAATGTAACTTGATGCCAATGATATGAGATAAGAAGCCAGAGCTGCAGGGGAGTTGAGAAGGCTGGACAGAATAGAGAATTGACCACAGGCCTGAGTGAACGTGTTCCCATAGCAGTACACCATGGTGTGACCTTGCTGCTGACGCCTTCACCACGATCATGGAAAGTCCTTTGGACGTACACCTCCAGGGAGCTCAGGGTGAGGGTGGGAAAGGGCCCCCCCATTTTCATTCGGAGACTCAGGGCTGAAGGCTAAATTCTCCTTTCTTACCCAGAAAAATTAGACACCCAGCCTTTGCTTTAAAATAGAAAGGGGCTTTGGGGATGTAGACTCTAAATGACCACCCTAGTGCAAGCATAACAACATGGAAATAGGTTTTGACCAAGGACACTTGTAAAACCCAGTGGGATTGTGCAGAGGGGAGGGAAAGAACACAACTCTTGTAACCAAGGAAAAATATTCTAAATTGACTAAATACATTTTAAAAAATAAAAAATAAATAAGCATTAATGAGTACTGGAAAAGATATTAAATTATGAAAGATTTTCCATAGGTCTGTTTTTAGCTAACTTTTTCTGATGATATAGGTTAAAGAGGAAATTTATTTTAATGAAATCTGAAGATTATTCACTAATTGGATATTGTTTTAGCATTCTAGTATGGCAAATTGATAATAAAGAAGAATGCATCCGAAAAAAATTATATAAAATAAAATAGAAAGGGGCCCATTCCATCGGGCAGAGGCTGGGAGGTCAGCACTTGGGATCTTTCCCAACGCCCACCAGAACCCTGGAAGGATTCATGTCAAAGTAAGATGGAAGGTCATGTATTTATGTTTTGTGTCTCCAGCTCCAGTCCGTCCAAGAAGGTGGCTCCTGGGCTGTGTGCACTAGATTACATAAGTGGCTGAGTTACCTACTGGGCTTGTTCTGTAATTGAATCTTCAGCCCTCCTCGCCCTGGATTGCCATGAGCACAGAATGCTGCCAGATAAGGATCTCTAATCTCCCTTGAGCAGAAATCACCACTCGAGAGCCAAGTTGGGTCATGTCCAGACATTATTCTGGGCTCCAAACACAGATCCACCTCTACTTCTCTGTTATCATAAAAGTCTGCCCGGTGTAATTTCAGGGAAAGAAATGGTTGTCCCGTGTAGTCAAATCCTAGAAGAGGGAAGGTTGGAAGGTTCTTTGAGGTACTGACCACTTTCCAGGATTCGTGAAGGGAAAAAGACCTGGGTGGAGGAGAGTAGGAACAGAGGAGAATAGGAAGGGATCTTGAATAACTTAATAGTAGTAATAATAATAAATAACAGGCATTTTTTAAAGAACCTACTATGTGCCAGGCATTGTGCTAAGTGCTTTACAAATAAATATCTCATTTAATCTTTACAACAACCCTGAGATGTAGGTGCTGTTATTATCCCCATTTTATCTGTGAGGAAACTGAGAAGGTAGAAGCTAAGTTAATCCTTTACTTAGGATAAAAAAGCTAATAATAATAATAATAACAATTGATTCTAAGAGGGAATAGTAAGTATCTGAGGCCAGATTTGAACTCCAGTCTTTCTGACTCTAAGTCAGGGCTCTTTATCTTTTTCACCACACCACCCAGCTACTTCTACTACTTGTTGCCATTACTTTCCTTGAAAGGTAGAAAGGAGAAAAGTTAAAATAATTAATTATAATAATAAGCCCACTTTACATCCACAGAGTATTTTCTTTTTTGAAGCACCATTATCTCATTTAATTCTTACAACCATGCCATAAGGTCAGGTCAAGTCAACACACATTTTATTAAGCACCTACTATGTACCAGGTACTGTCCTCAACATCAGGGATACAAGGAAAGAGGAAAAAATCATCCCTGCCTTCAAGGAGCTCATAGCCTAGTGGAGGGGATCCCTTACAAATAATTATACAAATAAGAAATATACAGGATAAAATGGAAATCATCCATGGAGGAAAGGCATTAAGAGCAATCAGGAAAAGCTTCATGTAGAAGGTGGGATTTATTGGATATATGACTTATCCAGTATCACATATATCCCAGGTCTTCTGCCTTCACAAAAGCCCTCTTTCCACTTTATTTCAGAGGAGGTCACTTTGGGGGTAGATAGGTAGTACAGTGGAGAGAGGATTGGGTCTGAAGCCAGGAAAATTCATCTTCCTGAATTCAAATTTGGCCTCAGACATTTACTAGTTATGTGACCCTTGAAAAGTCACTTAAACCTGTTTGCCTCAGTTTCCTCAAATGTTAAATGAGTTAGAGAAGGAAATGGCAAACCACTTCAGTATCTTTGCCAAGAAAACCCCAAATGGAATCACAAAGAGACAGACAAGACTGAAAAATGACAGAACAATAAAAACATGGTAATTTTGTCCAACCCCTTTGTTTTATAGTTGAGGAAATTGAAATCTAAAGAGAATAAACATGTAGACCAAGATCATACCAGTCCTCGGTGGCAAAGCCAAGATTTGAAATGAAACTTGGTCTCTGATTCCAATTGCTTTCATTGTCACATCACGTTGTGATATGTTATTATATAAGATTGTTACTTGGGTTTTATCTTATCCTTTTACAGGACTGGAAACTCCATATGCTTCCTTATCTGAACTTCCCATCTCCTCTTCACCTAATATAATAGACAATAGATGTTTAATCTATTCTTGCTGAATGATTCTTATTCTAAAAGCATATCATTTAGACTCTAAATGATCACCCTAATGCAAATATCAATAATATGTAAGTAGGTCTAGATCAATGACACAAGTAAAACCCATTGGAATTGTGTGTTAGCTACAGGAGAGGGTCAGGAGGAGGGAAGAGAAATAGCATGAATCTTGTAATCATGGAAGAATATTCTAAATCAACTAATTAAATAAAATTTCCAAAAAAAATAAAAGGATGTCATTATTCATAGGTCCTAGACTTAAAGCAAGAAAGGACCTTAGAGACCATCTAATTTGATTCCTAATCTTAGTTCTACCCCCTCCCCACCACAGATTTGCCAGTAAGGAAACTGAGAACTGTAGAAGTTAAAAGATTTTGCCCAAGGGTCCCCCAGGTAGCCTGCAAAAGAGCCTGGATTCAAACCTCAGACTAATGATTCCAGACCAGGTATGTTTTCTTGGGTACCATTATGCTTCAGAATCTCCTAGCTACATCCTTCCAGGTGGCTCAGCTATTCAAAGAGACGTCATCTCTATGACCTACCGCCTTCCTAAGCAGAGGTCCTCTTCTAGTGTTTGCCTTTCCTTTAGACTGAGTTTTTCTTGATTAGAACCTCCTTCTGTTCTTCTCTAATCCACAACTACCCTTAGGTCTCCTCTCATGACTTTAGTTTAGCTAACAGTGAGTTGCACCCTAAAACTAATGGATATGCAGGCACTTTTCCTTTGATTCAAAATAAATTTATGAAATACCTATTGTGTTCAAGTTTCTATGGGATGGAGAACCAATTATTCTCCTCTTTTGCAAGTGATGTCCCTTATGGAATTCCAAAGACGACATTGGGTGCTATTGATTTTTTTACTCCATAATAAATGCATCAGCATATAGCAGCATCAGCATATTTTCACTACCTCCTCATGTCTGGGCCAGTTTATTTCCCTTTATAGACAGGTTTTGCCTTTCTTTGAGAGGAATCATGGTTGTTGACAACTTTCCCTTACCTTAATCATGATATGGTGGCCTTAAAAATGGGAGACTTCAAATGTCCGCTCTTAAGCATCTTGACTAACTGTGTGACCATGAATAAGTTACTTAACCTTTCTGAGATCAGATTTTTAACCTGTTAAATGAGGATAATGATACTTGTACCACCTACAGCAAAAAGAAGAAGACTCATTGAGTGTATGACCTATGACTTGTAGTCCTGGAGAGTTGCCTAAGATTCCAATTATAGCTACTAAATGTCAGAGGCAGGACTTGAGCCCAGATCTTCCTGACTCAAGGTCTAGCACTCTAGCTCCTCCTCCAGCTTTTAGAGATGTATTGGAGAAGCCACAAAGGTGACCTGGCAGTCTTACTCTGCATGCAAGCTTTCTCCACCACCATGGCTGATCTAAGTAGCCATATGTCTCTATAATCTCCGGAAATGTATTTTGTATCTGTTTCCTGGCCAACATCTCCAGTTATTAGGTGGAGCTGAAATCTGTTATTAAGTTGCCCTTCCAGTTCAGATAGATACTTTTAGGAGCGTTGCTCCAGAATCCACCTAGAAGTTAGAAACAGAATATACTTGGCCAAGAGAAGGAAGTCATTTGGTTACTAACCAAGCAGAGATCTCCCCAGAGACTGAGTCAGGCCTTGGGAAATGACCTAAAATTAAAGAGAGGTTTTCAAGATAATCTTTGGAAGAAAAAAATTTTCCCAGTTGACTTGTTTCAGTGATGTGCTCCTTCCCGCTTTCCAAAAACATTAGAAAAATTTAGGTTATTTTTCATCACTTGGACTGGTTCCTTTCCTTTTAGCATTTCCTCTCAGTATGGCTTGATTCTCTATTCCTTTCTTTAGTAGAAAATTGCAGAATTTGAATTTCTAATTTGATGGGAGCCATGGGTATTTGTGCAAATTTAAATATAAAAGAATATTGTCCAGGCAAAAGAAATTATTAGAAAACTATAGGACTTTGATATGAATTCCAACTCTCCTTTCTTAACTATGTGACCCTGGGGAAACAATTTCAATTCTCTTGGGACTCAGTTTCCTCATTTGTAAAACAAACCAGAAAAAAAAAGGTGGAGGTTGATTAGATGGCTTCTGAGATTCCTTCTATCTCACTCAATGGCTCAATGATCTTAAATCTAAAGAGCATTCTGTAAAAATTAATTAGGATATTAATTAATTAGGATATTGCAAGGCCTTTGGGCCTTGAATTCATGCCATTTGAGGACTCATTGACAGAATTGGGAATGGTTAGCTTGGAGAAAAGAAGACATGGTAGTATGATGCATGATAATCAACTGGTTTTAAGCATATGAAGGATATATCTGATTCATTCTGCCTGGCTTCAGAGGACCAAAGTAGGATAAATGGTGAAAGCTGCTAGGAGGTTTATAGTAAGGGAGCTGAGAACAATTGGAACAATTCACAAATCCAATGGACTACCCTTGAAGGTGGTTGGTGCATCATTGTAGGTCTTCAAATCATAGCTGTATGGCTATTTTTAGTTAAGTTGACATTGGACTTTGATGACTCCAAAAGAGAGAGGGTAAGACTGATGATTTTGTGCAACTGCCTTTTTTTTAAACCCCTACCTTCCATCTTAGAATCAATACTAAGTATTGGTCCCAAAGCAGAAGAGTGGTAAGAACTAGGCAATGAGGGTTAAGTGACTTGCCCAGGGTCACACAGCTAGGAAGTGTCTGAGGCCAGATTTGGACCTAGGACCTCCCATCTCTAGGCCTGACTCAATTCACTGAGCCACCCAGTTGCCCCCAACTGTGTCTTATTTAACTCCAGTTAATACTTAAGTCAAGACAGCATCCCTGAAGAGTGAAACAAGTAGAACCAAGAGGACATTATATACAGCTTTAGATTTAATGTTTGAAGAATAACTTGTGAAAATTCACATCCAGATAATGAACTGAGAAATGAAAACATAAAAGACATATCTTTTGCCACATGATGCCTTCCATAGTGTGGAAAAGTGAAAGAGAGAAGGAAAGGAAGGAAGGAAGGAAGGAAAGGAAAGGAAAGGAAAGGAAAGGAAAGGAAAGGAAAGGAAAGGAAAGGAAAGGAAAGGAAAGGAAAGGAAAGGAAAGGAAAGGAAAGGAAAGGAAAGGAAAGGAAAGGAAAGGAAAGGAAAGGAAAGGAAAGGAAAGGAAAGGAAAGGAAAGGAAAGGAAAGGAAAGGAAAGGAAAGGAAAGGAAAGGAAAGGAAAAAGGAAGGAAGACATCATCCTATGATGACATTGGTCCTCTTGGAAAAAGAAAGACAAAACAAGAACAACTGTTAAGTTGTAGGAGAGATCTCTCCCCCCCCCCCCCCCCTGAGTTGTATTCAATGACTACTTAATCACTTTCCACAGTGAAATTTTCTTTTCCTTAGATAAACGGGACATGTGAATTTGGCCCTCAGAAATTGAACTCAGTCAGTTTTAGTTAAACCTCCCTGAATGGGCATTTATATAGTGCCTATTATGTGCCAGGCACTCTACTGAGCATTTTTTTCAAATGTTAGCTTACTTGATTCTCACAACAACCCTCCAAAAAATGCTATTCCCATTTTACAATTGAGGAAATTAAGGCAAAGAGAGGTTAAATGACTTGAATCATCCCTGACCAATGGAGCCACTGACCCTATCTCCTCTTAGGGCCAAACAGTAGTCTCTCTCCTTTTACCCCAACCTCATCACCAACTAGAATGTGAGCTCTTCAAGACCAGGGACTGCCTTGGTTGGGGAAGAGTGACAGAGAGAGAGAAGATGACTCTTGAAATCAAAAGATCCAGTTTCAAATGTTGGCTCCAATACTTACCAGGTACCATAGACAACTATTCCGAGCCTTCCTTTCTTCATCTATTAAAGATAGGTACTTGAACTACCGAGCTTACAGAATTGAGGCGAGTTAAGTTCTTCGTAAATCTTAAAACTCTGTATAAATGTAAAGTGTTGCTTTTACTTATACCCTATTTTTAGCACCATCTTTCCTAGGAAAGAGGGTCAAAATGTATTAGGCACCTGGTAAATGCTCATCGACATTTCAGTTGAGCCATGCTCTCTGTCTTTTGCATGCCTAACCCTTGTCTGGAGTCACCATTCAGGGGACACTGAATCATATATTGTTTGGCAGTTTGTTTTAATATGTGGTGTGGTTGTTTTAAGGAAGTGAGTATAGTGATGGCCTTGGAGGATCAAATCCAGCCTCAGATATTTTCTTGATATATGACCTAGAGCAAGTCACTTAACTTCTGTCAGCTTCATTTTTCTCATCTGTAAAAAGGGATATAATTTTTTAATCTCTATTTCTCTGTCTCTGTCTCTGTCTCTGTCTCTCTTTCTCTCTCTCTCTCCCTCCCTTGCTTTCTCTGTCTATCTGTCTGTTTCTCAAGACAATTGATTAATAATACCATGAAATCTGTGGAGTAAGCTGTTGCCAAATACGTATTTGTGTATATGTAAGGTGTCTTCCAAACTCCCAGTTCTGTGCTAGATGCCATGGAAAAGACAAGAGAAGACATAGCCCCTGCTCTTCTAACCTAATTTCAATTTAATGCATGAAACAATTTGAAAACAATAATAGAACAGAAACTATCGAATGTTAAATTATGCGGACCTAATTCTGGGTCACCACATCATAAATGCAGTTGTTTTTTAGAATCTTACTTTAAAAAGAAATAAGAACAAGTTGAGGAGGAATGGAACAGAGACTCAGCCATTTGAGGGAAGAATAGTGAGTAGAAAATAAACTTCAGGAATTCTTGTGGGCATTAAGAAAATGAAGAGGGAAGACATGAAGAGTGCTAAAAAGGAGCTTGAGAGTAATAAATACTAAGGGGAAAAGGTGGGAAATGAGATTAGAAAGTTTGGTCAAGGATTTTGATCAAAAGACAATTTGAACCTTTGTACACTTACCACTTCCAGAGGCATTTGAGATAAGCCAGATATTCAACTCATTTATAGAGCACTATAAAGTTTTAATGGTGTTTTCCTCAAACCAGCATAGTGGAGGGAATAACCCTTTTAATCCTTAGCATCTCGTTTTATAGATGACGAAGGAAGGAAGGAAGGAAGGAAGGAAGGAAGGAAGGAAGGAAGGAAGGAAGGAAGGAAGGAAGGAAGGAAGGAAGGAAGGAAGGAAGGAAGGAAGGAGGGAGACAGGGAAGGAGGAGGGAAAGAAAGAAAGAAGAAAGGAAGGAGGGAGACAGGGAAGGAGGGAGGGAAAGAAGGAAGGAAGGAAAAAAGGAAGGAAGGAAACAAGAAAGGAAACAAGAATTTAAGTCCCTTACAAATACAATTTTATTTGATCCTTAACTACAATCCTGTGAGGTAGGTACTATTATTATCCTCATTTTATAGTTGAGGAAATTGAGGCAGATAGAAATTAATTGAGTTACCCACAGTCACATAACTCATTAGTACCTAATAAAGGATTTGAACTCAGGTCTTCCTGACTCTAGGTCCACTGAAGAAACAGAAACTTGGTGGTATTAAAAAGCTTTTTCAGGATCACAGAACTAGTGTTAGTCAATATTCCTTTAAGTCATTTATCTAAGTTGCATAACTTTGGGCAAATTATTTGACAGTTCTCAAGCAATGGTTTTTATTTATAAAAATAAGCAGGTTATCGAACAGCTAGGTGGCTCAGAGAATTGAGAACCAGATCTGGAGTTGAGAGGACTTGGGTTCAATTGTGGCCTCAGACACAACCTTAGCTGTGTGACCCTGGGCAAGTCACTTAACCCCATTTTCCTTGCCCTTGCTCTTCTGTCTTAGAATTGTTACTAAGACAGAAAGTAAAGATTTTAGAAAAAGGGAAGGGGTGGTTAAACTGGATGACTTTTAAGTCTCTCCTGGCACTAAGTTCTTAGACAGAAATCACATATTCATTTTTACAAATGGGGAGACCGAGTCACCAAGAGGTTTAGTGATGGCCAGGGTTAGAGGTAAACTACCATTAGAATTCCTGTCTCTTCATTCAGTGTAATATTCTTCTGAATAATCTTTGTCAACTTTAATCCTGTGAAGAAATCTTAAATCTTGTAAAGAACAGACAGGTTGCCCATTAACTGGGTTTAAAAAAGGTGTTGCCCCACACGTAAAGCACTAATAATTCTTAATCTTGAATGGTTCTAATTAAATATCATAATTACTCCCAAGATTTCACAATAGCCAGAGACTTTTCATGAGATGTGAAAATTCAAATAATGATGAGGAGAATATTAATCTTAAAGCATTCTAAACTTTTCAAGGCATTGTACTTTTTTATTGTACTCATTTGAGCCTTACTCTGTCAGGCAGATTGTATAAATATTTTAGCCTCATTTCGCAGAGGCAATGCAAGCCTAAGAAGTTTAAATGACTTGTCCAAGGTCCCACAGCGAGTAAGTGGCAGGGATGGGACTTAGACAGAATGCTGCTCCTGATTCCAACTCCCAAAGTCCAGAACTATAAAATTCAGTGAGAATTGAGATCATGGCTTCTAAAGCAAGGTGCCTGATTGAATTTTGACTTCCTACTTTTTTCTCATCATCTCCAGTCTACCATGTAAAGAATGGAGAGAGCATTGACCCAGGGGCCAGGAAAAGTGAGTTCTAATTCTGTCTGCCACTTTGATATATGATTCTGGGCCAATTCATTAATCTATCTGGGCTTCAATTTCCTCAGTGATAAAATGGGAATGGAACTACCTATTTGCCTATCTATAAGAGTAGAGAAAAGAAGAAATCAGATACTAATGCATGGGAAAGTACTGGGACAAATGTAAATCTTTGACTTGGGGACCCCCTCTA
This sequence comes from Monodelphis domestica, assembly GCF_027887165.1. Taxonomy (NCBI): domain Eukaryota; kingdom Metazoa; phylum Chordata; class Mammalia; order Didelphimorphia; family Didelphidae; genus Monodelphis; species Monodelphis domestica. The sequence continues at coordinate 661,163,904 of NC_077227.1, read as the reverse complement.
ACATTGGTTTTTATGGGTTCTTAGGAGCTTGCCTCATTAAGCAAGTCCATTCTGGACTGCTATTTGGACTTTGGGAGATTACTCTTTTTTTTCCAGGAAAAGGAATTTATTTTTTTAACCCTTACCTTCTGTCTTGGAGTCAATACTGTGTATTGGTTCCAAGGCAGAAGAGTGGTCAGGACTAGACAATGGGGGTTAAGTGACTTGCCCAGGGTCACACAGCTGGGTAGTGTCTGAGGCCAAATTTGGACCTAGGACCTCTCATCTCTAAGCCTGGTAGGAAAAGGGATTTATAAATATCCTCTTTGCATGACCATAGGTAGCAAAAAGAAGCTACTAGATACTGAGGGCCCTATGACTTATCCCATGAACAGTGATAACCACCATCACCATCTTTAACACTGTAGTTCACATTATTATTATTATTATTATTATTATTATTTTCGAGAGGATCTATGATTTCATTGGTATTCCCATCTTCTCCAAGAAACCTTTCCCAGTCTCCCTCCCCTGAAATTATCTCTAGTTTATATTGTTTAAATCTTATATGTGCAAAATGGTTTGCATGTTGTCTCCAGCATTAGAGTGTGAGATCCTTGTGGTCAGGGAACCCATTTTTTTCTTTGTATCCCTAGCACCTGACCCAGAAGAAGTACTTCATAAAAGCTTGTTCACTGATTGGATGCCAGTGCAACATGGCACCTGTTATCTGGGGCATTGAGAGTTTAAGACACAGCCGGTATGGGTCAGAAGCAAGATTTGAATCCAGGTCTTCCTGTCTCTGAAACTGGCTTGTATTTGCCATGCTCTTTTGCCTCTCACATTTCCATAGTAGTGTGCAATTTTCCATTGTGCCTTCCTTGAAATACGCCTGTGTATTGGGTAGTACAAGTATGAATGTCTTCAATTTACAGAGAAGGAAACCGAGACTCAAGGAAGCGATGTGACTGGCCCAGGGTTACACGTCTAGTAAATGTGATGGATCTAAAGCTTCCAATGAGATCTGGGGGAAATTAACTCTTACCATTAACTCCTGTCACCTTGCCTTGGAGGCTTGTTTACCAATGGCTTCCCTTCCTTCTCTAATTTTTGACTTTTAATTCATTCTGCAACTAGTTCATCCTACTTTTCAATAGTCCAAGAAAGAGACAAGGATCACCCAAGAGAGATGTGGACTTTGCATCCATTCATATGTCTTCCCAGATTTTTCAGAAACCATCTTGCTATAGTTCTTGGCCTCCCTGGACCACTTTGGTCTTCTTCCTTGTCATTCACTTCTCCTTACAGCTTCCTTTGCACTTACTATCTGTTGTTCCCTCATTTTCTGCCTGATATCAATGGCATATAGCACATTGTACTGGGCTTGGAGTCAGGAGGACACAGATTCAAATCCTGCCTCTGACAAGTACAAGTTGTGGGATCCTGGCTGAGTCAATCCCCATGCCTCAGGCTGCCCTGATGAAGGGAGCTTCCACACTGATGTTACCTTATGAATAAGTCTTGTGTCTCCAACATGATTCTAAGTCCCCATCAGGGCAGCTGACCCATGGAAAAAGTAGTCTTCATTTATCATATGCTCTCCATTTCCAAGGCACTCTCGAGCACTGTGGAGGGGTGGGCTGAAAGGCTGACTGCTGTGTTTTCATGTCTCTTCTGAGAGAAGTTGGGGATCCTATTTGTCTGATATTTGGCTGTTTTGAAAGATCCTTTCCTTTCATTTTCATTCAGCTGTGTTACCCCTGAAGGAGTAATGGAACTTCCCTTAAACTGGCCTCCCTCCCTCCTCCTCACTTATTTTACTTGTTTGGGGTTCCTTCTGACTAGCTGTTACCCTCTGAATTGTCTTGCTCTGCTGGGAAGGTGTAGGAAGTCAGAGGAAGATTTCCTTTGTTAATACTGTCATATGGCAACCCTCATTGGAATTTCCTGGGGCTTAGCCCAATGCCTGCCACTTAGTAGGTGCTTATTAAATACTCATTTATTTGACTTGCCTTTGGAATATTTTCTGATGTCCAATGACAGTATATTTCTCCAAGAATCTGTTCCAATGTCCTATTTGGATGGTTTTCTGTCTCTATAATGTTTAGGCTTGGGGTCTGTAACAGTTAAAATTTAGGGGAGACTATGGGGAGACTGAGGCAGATAGAAATTAGTTTCTCTCTGCAAGGAGTATTATATTTTATGAGGTTTATTAAAAGTTAAAGATTAAAAGAAAATACAGAATAAGAAAAAACACATGCCTAGGCCAGATAACCTCACATCACGGAAGAGACGCGTCTGCTCCAAAACGGAAGTCCAAAAGAGCCCCAAAAACCTTTGCTACCAGCTTAAATCCTTCCTAGATCTTGGCCCACCTCAGAATTCCGTGAGATTACAAAGCATCTTGGGAAAGAGGAGCAAGGGCTTGTGAGGATTGAAGTTCATAGTTCAAATCTCAATTTTACAGGTCCTACTGTTGGTACTGAGAATGGAACTTGGTAACTCCTAAAAATACTTCAGTTTTTCCTTTACACAAGGTCCCTAGAAGTATCAAGGTAGTGCAGTGGATAGAGTACTAGCTCTGGAATCAGAAAGACCTGAGTTCTAATATTCAGGCGCTAACTAGCTGACTAACTAGCCATTTACTTTGCCTCAGTTTCCTCAGCTGTAAAAAGTCATAATAGTACCCACCTCCCAGGGTTGTTGTCAGGATTAAAGGATGTAATATTTGTAAATCATGGCACATAATGTTAATAAATGCTTGTTTCCTTTCTCTCTCCTTTGACCTAAGAGAAGTCTAGATTATTGATAAAACTAGAGACCATTCCCCTCCAAATGAGATTTCTTATAAAAGAACTAAGAGGCAGTTAATTAAGAAATTAAGAGGCCGGAACCCTTGAGTTCTAGTTCTGCTCCTAACACATATTGGCTCTATAATCCTTGATGAATCACCTCAATTCTAGAAATCCCAAGCAACTCTCTGAGTCCATCAGGTACAGAACAGATCCAAATCTGTATTCATGGAAGGAATTTCCTTGTTTGTAATTCTCTGGAATAATGAAATCACAGATAAGTTTTTAAAAAGAATAGCACTAGCTCTACCTATAGTCAGAATTTTAGAAATAGGTAGCCAATTTCCTAGTAGGAGTGAGTCCTTTTTTAGGGGAAGGGAGTATTTAGGGAGACCTTTCCCTCTTATCAAATATCTCAATCATAGATGGAAGAAAAGGAGGAAGAAAGAAAGAAAAAGAAAGAGGAAGGAAGAAAGGAAGGGAGGAAGAGAAGGGAAGAAGGGTGGGAGAGAGGAAAAGAAAAAGGGAAGGAGGAAAGGAAAAATAGTTATAAGTACTAACTATATACTAAGCAGTGGAAATGGTGTAGAGTGCCAGGACTGAGTGTCAATACTGGAAGGAGGTGGAAGACCCTACAGGCATGGGTTAGATATGGTTGAATCATATCATGATTATCTAGTCAGGCTGTTTTATTTTATAGATGAGATAACTAAGAGCCAGAGGGTTTAAATGATTTCCCTAATGCCACACAACTTTTAAGTGGCAGATTGGGGATTTGAACTCAGATTCCTGGAATTTTTCTCACTGGGTAAATAGACTCAAAGACCTGAAATTTCTCTAACAGAAGATGAGAAGAATGTGGTGGCAGTACGGAAGAGCAAATTGATGATGTCAGAGTTTTCCTGGGAGTGGGTTTTGAGAGGGAGAAAGGGCAAAAGTCATAGAACATTGGACTCATGAAGTGGAACTGAGAAGAAGCAATATGGGGGATGGAAAGCAAGATGCCGAAAGGGGAGGTTGATAGCATGCCAGCAAACCACCCCATTTCATAATTGTGTTGAGGTCTGGCCCTGTCTTCCAAGGTTTGGACTGACTAAACATTGGAAAATTGTTTCTCTGGCATGAGTATATGCTTAGTTTGGGTGACTAACCTACCCTCAGGGAAAATTAGGAGAGCCAGCCTTCTCAAACAGCACAACTGGCAAAGATGCCATACTGAGAAGGCCTGTCATGTTATTAAAGAAGGAATCAAACCTCTTCCTTCTGCCACTTAGAAGACTGGAGAATGTTCCAACGAGATTTTTGATGTTTAGGGACCCCCCCAAAAAAAATTTTGAATTTCTTTGTTTAGGTGAAATCATAGAAATATCAAAATTGTCACCTCTCTGTCCTACTTAAAATTAAAAGATTCATTGTCTAATTCTGAGTTCTAACTCTCATTCTACCACTTAAAACCTGTGTGGCTGGGGCAAGTCACTTACTTTCCCTAGGCAGCCAGGTGTCAAGACTGGATCTGGAATCAGGAAGATTTGTGTTCAAATCCAGATTCAGACATTTACTAGCTGTGTGACCCTGGACAAGTTACTTAAGATTTTCGTGTTTTACCAGTTTCTCAACTGTAAACCCTCAGAGAATTGTTGTGAGGATCAAATGAGGTGATATTTTCAAAGTGCTTTGCAAAAGTAAATGCTGCTGCTGTTGCTGTTGCTGCTGCTGCTGCTACTGCTACTACTACTACTATTACTACTATTATTATTACTATTATTATGATGATTATCTAGGCTTAGTTTCCTCATCTGTAAAATAAAAGGATTAGACTAGATGACCTCCAAATTCCCTTCCTGCTCTAGATCTATCATCCCTCTTGAAGATGAGTCACCATGAATTCAGCTGCTCTTGGTCCTCAGATGAGGATACTCCCCTAACCTTTGGAGTTCACTAGAGCCTAATCCTTGGGGTCTGACGGCATAGACTTCAAGCACCCAGTGTCACCACCACATGACAGTAGATAAAGGAATTCGATGGTGACTTGGATGGAATCATGTAGTTATCAAAGGCTCCACAAGAAAAGGACCAGGTGGTGCTAATCTTGGTAACCTCAGGAAAGCAGATGTTGGACAAGATGGGGATAGAGTGTGGAATGGAAGGAAGATCTTCTCTGACAGGCATTTCTTTCTGTCTCTTTAAAAAATATATTATTATTCCGAATGTCCAGGCATTTCTAAAACTGTCTCCACTGGACACTCTAGCACCAGGGATAGACAAAATCTTGGATCCTCCTGGAGGACTTCCTAAAAGGAATGGTTCTAAGAGTTGAAAGACATAGGTCCTGGAATCTTCTTCCAAAGACCAAGATGTTCTCTCTCTCTCTCTCTCTCTCTCTCTCTCTCTCTCTCTCTCTCTCTCTCTCTCTCTCACACACACACACACACACACACACACACACACAGGCATATATGCCATCTTTCTTATATGAAATTTTATCTCCCCTGTTAAAAAATGTGAGTTCCTTGAGAATAAAAACTTTTTTCAATTTTTGTCATTGTATTCCTAGCATCTGCTGGAGTGCCCTGAACAAGACAGACTCACTTAATAACCGCTGGTTGGTTGATTGAGAAGTTTGGCATAATAGAGTTTGAACTCAAGCGCCAGTGCTGGGTCAGAGTCTTACTTAAAACTTGCCAATTACACGTTTCGTCCTACAAAGTGTGTAGCATTTCCTAATATGCTTGGCTAGCTGTTTCTCATCTGGCCATGATACGACTTCCAGTTTTATCATGGAAACAATAGATGATTTGAAATATGTCCTAAATTCTAATACTAGAAATCTGTTTTTTTCAGAGCTGTTATTTCCTTCTGGAAAAGAAAACCTTCTGTCTATCTTACCTTGTTGATGTCCAAAGCCTATACTACCACCATCCCAAACTTTACCCAATACCAATATTTCATCTGTTCTGCCACCAGCTGTAAGTTAAGCCACTTTGTGCCCAGTCCAGGATTAGAGCTCATGAGAGATACTGGAGAAAAAGAGAGGAGGGGTCCTTGCCCCCTACCTTGGTTAATTGTTGCCCTTCGTACTCAAAGAGGACAATCAGCCACACATGGACACACTGTACATTAGCCCTCTAACTTCCTTTCTGGTCAGAGAGACAAAACCAGTGCTTATGGAAATCAGACCAAGAGTGAAAGTCAGTGCAGGGATGAATGAGTGGCATAAACAATAAAGCATAATTTGATTTCAAAGGAGGGAGATATCATTATGGACTTGGGGAGGTCCAGGAAGGCTTCCCACAGGAGGTAGGACTTGCACTGAGCCTTGAAGGACAGGAGGACATATAATTGGACATATAATTGAAAGGAGGTACAGGACCTTCTAGAAGGTCAGAGGAATGGAAGGAGCAGAAGCCAAAAGGTGGGAAAGCATGAGATCCATCCAGGAGACAGTGAATGACCATCCTACCTGAAGTGAAGGTTCATGCAGGGTCATAATGGGAGATAGAATTGGAAAGGGAAGTTGAAGCCAGATTATGGAAGACCTAGAATGGCAGGCTAAGGAATATGGACTTGATCTTGTGGGTGAGGGACAAATGCCCTAAGCTGCATTTAATAGAAGCATGGTGTTCTGAAGCAGAGAGTTCTGGAGACTATGCCATAAGAGGATCATGTAAAGGTCCTGAGGTTATTTATTATAGAAAAGAGATGTCCAAAAGGCATATTACTAGATCAATTATTTAACTACTCTCATGTGGAATAGAGATTAGATTTGTTCTGTGTGGCCCCAGAAGTTAGTACTGAGTGTAAGGGGTTTAAGTTGAAAGCAGGCTTATTTGAGTGGGTGGTCGGGGATATGGCTTCCCATCAACTCTCCTTTCCAACGTAGCCTGGACTATCTATGGAGGTTAGTGGTTTTCCCCTCACTAAATGTCTTCAAGTCTGCTTTCTCTCTGTATGACCCTAAATAAGTCACTTAATCTCATTCAGCCTCAGTTCCCTCCTCTCTAAAATGGGGGTGATAATAGTGCTAGCTTCATATTATTATCATAGTATCAATAATGTTATTATTATAGATAATCATTTTGAAAATCAAATGAGATAATATATAAATAAAGTGTTTCTCAATCCTTAAAGTTCTATATAAATGCTAGCTATTGCTATAGTTATAATCATCATCATCATCAGAGACTGGATCGCCATTTTACTGGGATCCAAGAGATCCCTTGTCCAGGTATTCAAAGCCCCTTCCAACCTTTCCAGTCTTCTTATATCTTATTCCCCTACACATACCCTTCAGTCCAATGGCATTTGCCTCCTGTTGACTCCACAAACTCCATCTCTTGGCTTTGGGCATTTTCTCTGGTTGACCCCCATGCTTGGAATTCTCTCCCTCTGTCACTCTGACAACTGATGTCCTCTGACTTCTTTGAAGTCCCACCTAAAATCTCACCTTCCACCAGAAGCTTTCCCCGAGCCCTCTAAATTCCAGTGTCTTCCCTCTGTTTGATATTTCCTCTTTATCCTGACTAGAACTCACTTTGTCTAGATACGTTTGCATGTTGTCATACATGTCAGGCATCTTTGTATTGGATTATAACTTCCTTGAGGGCAGGGGCTGTCTTGCCTTTTTTTTGTATCTTCAGTACATAGCAGAGTTCCTAGCACATAGTAGATGCTTAGTAAAATGTTTATTGATTAACCAATTGATTTATTAATCATTAATCAATTTATTGATCAATCAACCAAGGGAATGAACCAGATGACCTTGGTAGTCCCTTCCAATCCCAATATCCTGTGTTGTTTTTTTTTCCACAGAACTTTCATTAATAAGGATGGGAAGGGTATTGTCTTCTTTTTTCCCTTTTTGTTTGTTTTTTTTATGAAAAGAGTGTTTTCAGAAATATTTCAAGTCCTCTTTCTTATTCTTTTTTTGTGCAGGAGTAGTTCAGAAAGGAGAAAGGAAAAGTCGAGAGATGCTGCCCGATGTCGAAGGAGCAAGGAAACAGAGGTTTTCTATGAGCTTGCCCATGAGCTCCCCCTGCCTCACAACGTCAGCTCACAGCTGGACAAGGCTTCCATTATGCGGCTGGCCATTAGCTTCCTCCGGACACACAAACTCCTGTCCTCAGGTGAGAGAAAGGGCCATCCAGGGGCAACAAACCACCCCACTCCAGCCAAAACTACAAAAAAAAGACTCACCTCCTCCTTTAGAAAGATCAGCCTCACCCATAAGAGGTCCCCTCTGTTGATGATTAAAGGATTCCTGGAAAGTCTGCCTGATGGGGAATCTATCTACCTTTCTAGCCTGAAATGTCATCATTAGTGACTCATTCTTTTGTGTTAGCCATTGCTAGAGAGCCAGCACCATATCTTGGAAAGAACAGGCTTTGCTGGCCAGTCAGGGCTTGGCACCTGACTCCCATATTTTCTAGTCATATCACAGAGGACAATTTACTTAATTAATCTGAGCCTCAGTTTCTTCATATGTAAAATTAGGTAAAGATTCCTACCTTGCCTATATCAGACATATTATATATAGGGCAATTATATATGTGACATACATTATATATAATATATGTCATGGGAAAAGGATTTTGTAAACCTCAAGTCATTATAGAAATGTTTTATTAATCTCTCTCTGGTCCTCTCTGTTTCTCTCTGGCTCTCCCTCTCCTTCTCTGCCTTCCTTTTTCCCTCCTTCTCTGACCCTTCCTCCTTCGTCTGCAGTTACTCTTTCCTTCTACTCTCTACCCACTTTTTAATAAGAAGCCTAGAGAAAAGGTGGTTTGAGTTTCCTTTCTGAAACTTAAATAGCTTTAATAATTGGTCCCAGATGAGGCGCTTTTCTTTTGCCTGAATGACAGCAGTATAATCACAGGGTAGGAAGCTCATTCAGTAAACATTCATTAAGCTTCTACTTTGCACAGAGCATCGTACTAGGTACAAAGTTTAGAAAATAGGATGGTATTGGCCTGCCATGCACCTCAAGAGTTTGGTCCAAGGAAAGGAGATGCCACCTTTCAGGCTGACCCAGGTCAGTGCATGTGTGGTCCCAAGCACAGGGGCAGTCATCCCCAGGTCCCAAACCCCCAAATTCTGGGATATGCAGTAGATCATGTAAATCATATCAGAGAATATGCCAACCAGAAACAGCTGGGAACCCACATATAGGATGAGGGAGAAGGTGGTAAACTGAGGCTTTTTTATGCATGAATTTCAAACAGTTTGAATGAGGAGGTATCTAGGTGGCACAGTAGATGGAGTCCTGGGTCTGAATGCTAGAAGACCTGAATTTAAATCTTGCCTCAGACACTTAGTAGTTGTGTGACTCTGGGCTCTGTTTTCCTCATCTATAAAATGGGGATAACATAGTCCCTACCTTCCAGGATTGTTGTGAGTCTCAGATGAAATGTGTGTATAGTTCTTAGCCTATAGTAGTTGCTATATAAATGCCAGCCATTCTTCTTATTAGTATTATAAGCAAATAAAAGCTACATATAACATACGATAGTTAATTTATGGAATTAAAGGAATGACCTTAATGCTGGAGCTAATAGGAATCAAGCATTGTCATATGATCCATCATGGATTAAACATTAAGATTTAAGTAGGGGGCAGCTCAGTGACTCAGTGGATTAAGAGCCAGGCCTGGAGATGAAGTTCTCAGATTCAAATCTGGCCTCAGATATTTCCTAGCTGTGTGAACCTGGGCAAGTCACTTAACCCCCATTGCCTAGTCCTGACTGCTCTTCTGCCTTAGAACCAATACATAGTAATGATTCTAAGATGAAAGGTAAGGGTTTAAAAATGATTTAATTAATGATGGCAAGGGAATGGGACTTATCTAATTAGGGTTCTTTTGGGGGGTAGAGGTGGGGAGAGAGACATACCTGAGAGTTTTACCTTCCCAGAAAGAAACAATCCAGGACTATAAAGGTAGGAAGGGGCATGCTCTTCCTTGTGCCTTTCCCAAGAGGCAGGATTACAATTGTGAGCCATGCCACAGAAGACAATACCCTGAAAGGAAGACCCAGAGGACTCTCTGGTCTGAGATAAATGAGTTCCTCTGGACCACTATGAGGGAACCTTTTGCTCTCATGTAGCTTGAAGTCTGGGAGAGGGAGAAGACACAAGCAGAGAACTCAGGAGAGTATTTCATGTTAACTGTTTTAATGAGATCTAAAAACAAAATGTCTAAGATCCCCAGCTAAATTTGGAAATCAGCAAAAACTGCTTTCTGGTGCCTCCTCTCATTCTCCATCCTTTCCCCAGGCTGGGCTGTAATCACCTTCTATCACTCTCTCTGTCTCTGTTTCTGTCTCTGTCTATCTCTCCCTCTTTCTGTCTGTGTCTCCCTCTCTCTCTCTCTGCCTCTCTCTTTGTGTGTCTCTCTCTGTCTCTCCCTCTGTGTCTCTCTCTCTGCCTCTGTCTCTCTTTTTGTGTCTTCCCCCCCCCCCCGTCACTGTCTCTTTTCTCTTTCTGACTCTGTGCATCTCTCTCTCCCTGTCTCTCCCCTGCCTGCCTCTCCCTGTTTCTGTCTCTGTCTCTGTTTCTCTCTCTCCCTCTACCTCTCTCTATCTCTCTGCCCCTCTCTCTCTGTCTGTCTGTCTCTCTCTTTGTGTCTCTGTTTGTCTCTGTCTCTCCCTTTTTCTTTTTCTTGTCTATTTCTGATTCTATGCATCTCTTTCTCCCCTTCCCCTTCTCTCTGTCTCTCTCTGTCTTTCTTCTTCTCTCCCTCTATTTCTCTATTTCTTTTCTCTCATCAAAACCAACTCTGGAATTCCTCCTCTTACTAATGTGTCAAGGACTTATAACAAGCTTGCAACCTGGTCTTATGGTGGTCTAATTTAATAGGATCAAAGCTTTAAGCTGAGAGGAAGGGAGGAGAGGTTTAGTGAAAGGTGATGTTCCAGACCACTGTGAGCAGGAGGGGTTGGGGATAGGAATGAAGGCACTTCGGCATGAGATGACGGCTCCATCTAATCTAGTTCCTTAATCATATTCTCTGGAATCTTTTCAGAATTAGAAAATCCCCCATCTTCCCTACAATTTTAGTTCAAAGGTTGAATAGTAAAGAGACCTGCAGGCTCTGGGGCTGGTGAGGAAATAAGTAATTTTTAAAATTCTTCCATTTTCCCACCATTCGGGTAAGAAAGCATCCTCTCTTTGAGTCCAGTTGTCAATCCCATCCTATTATGAGTTGTGCTATTCCAGGAGAGAAATCCTGAATAGAGGAGAATCTAATTTGAAAAAAGAGAGATGCTGAAATGGCATGTGCTATTCCTGTCCCTCAAGCACAGGAAGGATATAAAGGGTGAAAAAAAAACAACCTGAAAGAAAAATACAGAAAAGGGCAATCTGATTGATCCAGGGGCTGCAAAGTAGGAACTGTAGAGGGGGCATAAATAAGCTAAATGTGTATATTCTAGAGGAAGGGAAAATCCTAGAGGAGGGGCCAAGGGCAAGACCACATTCTATAAATACCTTCAAAGTAACAATGCAAAAGAAATGATTATTCATCACCCTGGGATATAGGAAAGCTGGGAACAATGGTTTGAAGCAAGAGTTCAAGTTAGATATGGACAAATATTATGAGAGGGCTGCTCATGCTGAGAAACTAATGCTGGGAACATCAGGGAAACATTGCAGCTCACAAGCATATATCCTTATCATATCTGTCCTGCTACTGTTCCAAGGAGAGCTGATAAATCCCTAGTAGAGTCAGGGCTGCCTGCCAGGTAAACAAAGTAAGCAAAGACCTCTGAATTTGTAGGCAAACGACCTGGGTTCAAATCTGCCACTCACATGCTTTCTGAGTAATCCTAGGTAAATCATTTAAGCTCTACAAGCCTCAGTTTCCTCAACTGTTAAATGAGAAAAATTGTGCCTAAAAGACCACTAAGGTCCTTTTCAACTTGAAAATATAAAATGAAATGCTTTAGAATTAAGTGTGATCTTATTGCAGAAAATTTCCAAGTGTACTAAATTGGATTAATTAAAAAAAATTTAAGTAACTCTTTTCATTCAAGTCCTTTATGAATTTTACCTATTAGCTATTAATTAACTTTAATATTTTGCTTCTTTCTAAGTATCAGTTCTAAGGCAGAGGGGCAATAAGGGGTAGGCAGTTGAGGTTAAGTGACTTGCATAGGGTCACACAGCAGGGAAGTATGAGATCAGATTTGAACACAGGACTTCAAGCTCTCTATCCATTGAGAAACCCAGCTAACTGGCCCAGGTTTGGCTCAATGTTAATGATTGCTTAAGAAGCTTGATTTCTGAGGTTTTTTTCTGTTTCTTCTAATATCCCCTTGTCATCTAATGCTGTGGCAATAAGAGTAATTCCTATGAATCAATAGAAACTAAAGGATGGCCATTGAGAGAAATTTGGACACCAGTCTAGTGTCTAGTGTCCACCAGAAATTCAGACACCAGTGCTCCTTCTGCTCTACCACAGGGGCCCTAAAATATTTGGTTTTTTAAAAGCCTTTCTCACGATGCCCTTTAATTTCTATTGATTCACACAGTTCTTTTTGCCTCATCACTAATTGGCAACATGCTGTTGAAAGAAATAGATTCCAGAATTTGGAAATTGCTTGTGCCTGATTTTTAAAGATATTGTTTTGAATTTGGGGAAGGGGCTCCCAGTCCCCCCCTCTGCCCTTATCCACCTCCCTCTGGCATCTCTATTACCCTAGGCTGCCAGGAATGAGGAGAGAACTTATAATGGCCCAAAGTAGGCTATCTTAGGTATAGAAACTGATGTGTATTTTCACTGGTGTAGGGATGCCCTTTCTCATACATGTCTCCACCTTCTCAGCAATTTAGTCATATGTCACTTTCCTTGCCACGCTAGATGCCTGAGAGGTTAAGACAATAGTCAATATCAACATTGATTAATCACTTACTATGTGCCAGGCTAAGTATAACTTAAGTGACTTGCCCAGGGTCATATTATTATTGTTGTTGTTGTTTTCATTGTTATCCTCCTCTTCCTCTTCATCCCATGGCTGGTAGGTGTCAGAATAGTCCTGGGAACCCAGTTCTTTCCACCTTTGAGACCAGCCTTCCATGGACCATGCCTTCCTGCCTCTGGGATCCTGGGTTCTAGTATGTTACCACACCACATCTTCTATCCCAGGGCAATATACCCCTCTGGACCAATTCTCCTAGAGGGTGGCATCCCTCCAGAGCTTTTATGCCTGTTCACAAGACGTAGCAGTGGTTGAATACCAGCAGACAGGGTTGGGCACCCATTCAGCCTTCCGGACAGCCACAGGGCTGGAGGGCTGACCTTGGCACGTTCACGGTAATCGCTGTATCCTGTTCTGCAAGGCTGCTCAAAGACTGAAACAAAGGAAAAGTATAAAAAGTTTCTACCCTTGGCGATCTGCTCTTTTGGGTGGCCTGGGGGGGATGCTCTTAGAAAGGCACAGTAGCCACTAAGAAAAGGAAGGGGCAGAGCAGAACTGGTTCTGTTTGTTTGTTGACTCTCTATCTATTTCTTTTCTTTCTCCTGGGTCCAAAGCTTTTGCTTCAAGGATCTGTGATTTCCTTGGCATGAATACACCCTTCTGGAGATGGCAACCATTTAGGAGATAAATCTCCCCAAGTTGCAGAGATAGGATGAGGTTGGGGTTTGGGGGAGGAAATTACCTGGTTGCCAAGTCACTGGCCATGAGCCTCTCAGAACTTTATGAGCTGGTACTCTACTGAGACACATAATCTGTTGCTGGCCTGTACTCAGAGGCTTTCTAGCTACCAGACCTTGGGCTTCGCTGACAAAACCTTTCTGAGCCAAAGCTCTCTTCCACAGCCTAGAGAGGGGACAGAGCAGAACCTCATTGGAAGACAGATAATAACAGTTACTCCCCATTTTAAGAAATAGAGCACTTGAAAATATAAGCACTTTATGTATGAGTTTCTCTGATCTTGGCACAACCTTATGAGGAAGCATTAATCATCCCCATTTTACAGATGACAAAGTTGAGGGTCAGAGAATCGATGCCAAAAAGTGATGGGAGCCAGGACTTGAACCAAGATCTTATGACTCCAAGCCTAATGTTCTTTCCTTAACTACACAAGTGTTCTTTTCTTGCTAATTCTTTTTGGAGGAATGCCCTGTTTCCTTGGGTTAGGAATCTCATAGAAATTGTTTCAGGAAGAATGTGTTAGCTAAAAAATAATTGTCTTTCCTTCTTTAGAGCCGTTTTCTTTTGGAATACATATGTTCTTTTTAAAAAAATAATTTACACATGTTCTTTAAAAACTACTTGAATTCCTATTTTAAGCACAGAATCTGTTGGAAGAACATTGTGGAAAGGAAGCTGAATGCAAAAACAAACAAAAAAATTGAACCAACAATTTCATATTTTCTCGAAGGCTCTTATTCCAGTGACATCTTTCAGAATGCAGCAAGAGCTCCTGGGCTTTTCTAAAGGCAAACAAACTGGGAATCCAATGTTTAAGCTCTTTCCTTGCAAGTCCCTCATTCAGAATTCATTTCATAATAGGAAATAGCTGGTTGTAGAACTCAGAGTTGAAAAGGGTACAAAGCACCAAGACTTGCTTTAGGAAGACTTCATCTTTGCTCAGAGACACATTTCCCTTTGATTTTCTCAGTAGGCAATTCTGGGTGGGAATGCTGGAAAGGAAACCTGTAACATTTAGAAATCCAGGCTGTGGGTCGGGACCTTAGATTAGCATCACAGGAAGCCAACTCAAACAATGGCTTTATAATATTCGCTTCCATGTGGAGCAGGGAACAGAACACTCTCTTAACTGGAGGGGACATGAGGAGAACAGTCCTTCCATTGCTCCCAAGTCTTTTTGTGGGAGGTGTTCAGCAAACAGTGGTTTGGTAGGTTATCATTTCAGTGGAACAGCATTGCCTGCTGGGTATCATTATTTGTCCTGGAATTGAATCAAATATGCAAACTTTGGTTTTATTAGCAAAATAAGTCAGTGGCTAGCCAGCCCCTTAAACAAAGGCATTAAACCGCTTTTCCACCCCTCGTTTAAAACCAGAGAGGCACTGAAGGCAAGTTTTTGAAAGTCTGTTTTATTTCCTGGAAAGGATGTTCAGAGGGAGTTGATTCCCTGAAATTTATATCAAGATATCACCCAGCTTAATGAAAGATCAGTAGTTTAGGCTCCCCAGCCCACTAGAGGACTAGTAAATTGGGGAAGGGTGGCAGATGCTTTCTGGACTTTATGTCCATTCTCCTCCTTCCCCCTCCTACCCCTTATTCCAGTTGGTTTAATTATAGACTTATAGAGACAGCTCATAACAAACCTGTGAAAGAGGCAAAGAATAGAAACCATCCCTTTGATCTTGGTCTCTAATACTACCGTTTTCCTTCCCCATTCTAACTGCCAAGAGGAATACATGAAATCCTATAATATATTGCTCCTCCCTTTCCATATTCCTAACCTCCAGTCAGAAATGCTAAGCTTTTTCAGCAACCTGTCCCAAGAAGCAGAGAAAGTCATTCATTCCCAAACATTAGTGACTGATAAGCCATTCTCTGTGGTTCGTGAGTGATGCCTCCAGAAGTATTCCCATTTTATATGAAGTCATAGAATTTTATTTTAGAATCAAAAATGACCCGAAGTGGAATAGTTTCACAGAATTTAAAGCTGGTCAGGACATTAGGAACCTTTTGGTCAATCCCCATCATTATAGAGGAGAGGAAAAGAAGGCTCAGACTTGCCCAATATTATATAACCAGTTATTGGCAGAGCCAGCCTTTAACCGAAAGGTTACGTTGATCAATAAGTCAACAAGAATTTATTGAGTGTCTGTTCTGTGCCCGGCACTATGTTATTTTTATGCTTAGTTGTTTTTCAGTCATGTCTGTGACCCCATTTGGAGGTTTCTTGGCAAAGGCACTGGAGCAGTTTGCCATTCATTTCCTTCTCCAGCTCATTTTAGAGATGAGAAAACTGAGGCAACAAGGTTAAATAACTTGCCCAGAGTCCCACAGCTAGCTAGTATCTGAGGCCAGATTTGAACTCAGAAATACACTCAGTCAAAAAAAAATTATATATTTTATTTTGGTTCCATTTTATAGGACATACTAAAAGAATTATGGCCTGTTAGATTTGTAAGAATGAATCCTCTACTAATGAAATTTGTGCAATTCAGGTTTCATGAAGGAGAAATGCAGGGTAATAGCACTACCTTGCAAAGATCACAGTATCAGGTTCTGACGGGGACCTCAGAGGTCATCTGGTGCAGTTCTTAACCTCTTTTGTGGCATAGACGTCTTTGACAAGGTTCTGGGGAATCCAATGGACCTCTCTCAGAAACACATAAAACAAAAACATATGATTACAGTGAAAACCATGTACTGAAATGTATTTTTTGGTTTTGTTTATATTTCATTTGTTTTTGTTTATATTATATATATTATGCACATATAATATTTGTTTTTGTTTTGTTTATATTATATATACTATATTATGCACGGATATATTTGTTTTTGTTTATATTATTTTATATTATTTATTTTATTATTATTGTTTTGTTATATTTTCATTATTGTATTATTTTGTTTTTGTTTATATTATATATAATGTATCATGCACATCATACCCATTATAATGCTATGCACATATTTGTATTTTTTAAACAAGTTCATGGAACTCAGGTTCAGAACCCCTGATCTAATCTAACTTTTATCATTTTATACAAAGAAAATGAGACCCAGAGAACTGTCCGCTTGTCCAGTTGTGGGTACCAAGTAAATCATGTCTTCTGATCCCAAGAAATTTCTATTTCATTATGTTTTCTCTTATAGAAATGACTCATAGATGATGGCTAATATATAAGATCATCTGTGCTGATTGAGATATATGGATAAGGATTGGTATTGGACCTATGATTTCTATATCCCTTCTACGATATAGGATATAGATTCACAACTGATCATCTTTCCAAGACTGGACAAAAATTGGTTTTGAAAATGGCTAACAGGGAAATTTCCCATTCCTAATAAAGATCCACCCTCCTAGGGAAGCTTAATCTGATAAACCACAGCCTTATAGAATCCAAACCAGGGCTCGGTGGCATGGGCTTGCCCTGGCCGGCGGACCCCTGGCACCCTTTGGCTCTTGTGCCTACTTGAGGTCCCCCCTCTTCATGGACCTGCCCTGCCTGAAGGAAGCAAGCCAACCCTCTGGAAAAGGTGCCCCCAAACTCAAGGCCGGTGCACATCCTGGCAGTGGAGTCATCAAAGCGTGCTTCCCTGGGCTATTTTTAGCATTAAAGAATATTGTTCTGGACCTTGTGGGGAGCCTTCCCCAGACAGCTCAGCTCCTGTGCCAGTGATTAGCCAGCTTCCTTTGGGCTTAAGCCCAAATGAATGGCAGGGGGGGAAAATGAGTTGGAACCAAAGATCAATTAACTGGTCACTAAATATTTACTGAGCTTCTGTTATGTGCTCAGCCATTGTGCCAAGCGGTAATTAGAGCTGACATTAATATAGTGCTTCGTGGTTATAAATTACTTAGCACCTCCTTTGATCCACAGAGCAGCCCTGGGTGGTGGGATCATTGCCCCCCACTTTCCAGAGGAGGAGCTAAAAGCTCAGAGCTGGTTGTCTAAGGTGAGGTAGGTCCTTCCTTAGTCATAGCCCTGTCCATGGCACCCAGGGGTGCTGATTCTATTTAGGTCTCCTTCCTTCGTGGGGAGCCATAGACTTTTGTGAAGTATTTAACCTTTAGTGTCTGTGTTTCTTGTCTTCTTTGCTAGGCTGGGAGCCCCTTGAAGGAAGAGTCTATATTGTATCTCCCTCTATATCCCCACGAGTCTATATTGTATCTTCCTCTATATTCTCCACAAGAGCCGGCATAATGTGAGGGAGAAGGGCAGCAAAGTGACTCAGCGGATGGAGGGCCAAGCCCGGAGATGGGATTTTTTTCAGATCCTTACTAGCTCTGTGATCCTGAGCAAAACACTTAACCCTGTCTGCCTCAGGTTCCTCACCTGTGAAACATGCTGGAGAAGAAAATGGCAAACCACTCTAGTATCTTTCCCAAAAGACCCAAATGGGTCCCAAAGGCTGACATGATTGAAATGAACGAGCAACAGTAGGTGCTTAATTAATGCTTTCTAATTGGTGGATTCATGAACACCCCTCATAATCTACTACTAGGAGCATGGATCTTAGGCAATACTTATTGGTTGATTCTTTCTTCCCCTCCACCAGCTCTGATCAACCACCTCCGGGTGGCCCAAGGCCATGGGATCTCAAAGTAAAGGAAGATCAGTGGAGGGAGTTCCTAGGTGCCTAGATGAAATAGGAGGCTGCCTAGATGGTATGATTTTGTGTGGGTTGTGAGTCAGGGCAAGGAGTGTTGTTGAAAGATTCTTCAAAGGGGCAGTGGGTGGTTTCAGTGGATTGAGAGTAAGACCCAGAAATGGGAGGTCCTGGGTTCAATTGTGACCTCAGACATCTCCTAGCTGTGTGACCCTGGGCAAGTCACTTCACCTCCATTGCCTTATCACTCTTTTGCCTTGGAACCAATACCAAGTATTGATTCCAAGACAGAAGGTGAGGATTTAAAATAATAATATTAATAATAATAAAAATAAAAGATCCTTCACCTTAAATATGTCCCTAGTGGGCAGCTCCAGGGCCCAAAATTGTATCCTTTTGGGGGTCATGCCTTTGAAAGTCGGGGTGCTCTGTCTCCAAAGACCCCTGTCGTGAACCTGTAGCTGCGTTTCCTGAGACGGGTGGCAATAACGTCTAACATTTATATTGCACGTTACCACTTACGAAATTCTTTCTCCCCAAGAAGCCGGCAAAGAAGGTAGAAGCATTTTTCACTCTATTTTGCAAATGAGGAAACCGAGTCTTCTCCGTGCCTTGCCCAGGGCCCCCGCTAAGTACCAGCCTTCTGGCTCCAGTCACTGCTCTTTGCACCCCCTGCTCTGTACTAACCCATCAGCTGTACCCATTAGTGTATCAGCAGATTAATTTATCAGTTTGGCGGGTTGGTTCTTTAGCAGAGGGCAGGGTCCTCCCCTGGGGTAAGGCTCAAGGAGCAGGGAGGCACCTCCCACGCTCACCAGGATCCCATTCAGACACCGGAATGAGCCCTCTTCCCCCTGAGACCCACTACCCCCCCTATTCCCAGCAGCCAGGAAAGGGTGGAGAGCAGAAAAGAAATTCCCTCCATTCACTCCCTCCTGTTAGTCAGGGTTAGGCAGAGGAAAAGCTGCCAGGGCACTATTGTATGGAACTAAACAACTGAGGAGACCCAGGTCCTGCTTAGTCTGGTTTCCTCTGTCCAAGACCCAGAATAGAGCAGATTCCCTGACCCAGGAGCCCCCACCCCAGGGTGTAATGGAGGGGTCTGACATCACCCTGTTCTCGTTACGGTTCAGTCCTTCTGACTCTTCTTGACCCCGTTTGGGGGCTCGCAGATACCAGAGTGGTTTGCCATTTCCTTCTCCAGCTTGTTTTACAGATGGGGAATTGAGATAAATAGGGGTAAGTGACTTGTCCAGGGTCACACAGCTAGTCACTTTCTGAGACTGAATTGGAACTCAGGAAGAGAAGTTTTTCTGCTTCCAGCCCCAGTTCTCCTTGCACGGCACCACCATCATCACAAATGTCCCTTTTTAGAGAATCTGTTCATTTCCTTTCAAAGGGGCAGACGTCTATGTTCCTGAGTCCAAATTTGGTGGGTGGGGAGGAAGCCAGTGATGAAATTAATGAAGTTGACCTCAGTAGGCTCGACTTTTACAAGAAACATAGTCTTGAACAAGTTGCCTATAGATCAAATTCTACAGTACACTCAAGGGAGAAGGGGTCATCTCTACTTAAAAGGGAAAAATGCTTTCATAGGATAACAAATTACTCTCTAATTTAACTGCCTTGTAAAACCCTATTGGACTCAATTAGGTTTGCGTAAGACGAGGCATTCCTGGATTTCTCCAGGCCTTTTTGTGGCCAATACTGGATGCCTGTGGAAAGGGATGGGGGAAAGTCAAGAAGAGTTTGTGGTTTAAAACACAGATTAGGCTGAATTAGCCAGGGCACTGCCTTCCCTGCTTGGAATGGGTTATGGCCAAGGGTCTGAATGTCTGGGCAGTTTTTAGTCTGAGACAAGTGCAGAGTCTTTAAATTCTGCAAATATCAAGAGATCGTTCAATGGGCCAGTGGCTGCCCAAAGTAATTCCTTCATCAGTGTTGTCACAGGTTGCCTTTTCTAACTTGTAGATCGCTTTTCCCCACCCCAATCCATTAAGCACCGACACCAAAATTAACCTTCTTAAAACACAACCTTGATCTTCTTACTCTCTGCCCCAGGATTGTCCGTCCACTTACCTTTAATATCATGGCTGGATTCCTGAGCCCAGCATTCAAAAGGCCTCTCTAATCTGGTCCCAACATACTTCTCTAACCCACTCTGTCTCAGCAACAGTCCCAGACAGACTGATCTCCTCCCTTTCCCTGCTTTCCAGCCCCAGTCCTGTGGTCATTCCTTCCCTGAAATTCTTTTTACAACATGCCCACCTACTGGAATTCTCCTGACTGTTCACGTTGCCTTATAAACAGCCCCTCTGCCCTTCCTGAAACCTTCCAAGATCTAAGTCTGAAGTGATTTCTCCCCGTCTCTGACTCCCTCCTCTAAGCATCTAAAGCTCTTTTTTTATTTAACCATGAAACTCGTTTGACGCTGAAATAGCAATACAAAGCGGTGAGTGCATTATTTCACTTGCTGGTGCCCTCTCTGCCTAATTAGATTATAAAATTTTTGAGGGAAGGGACCAGATTACATTGTACCTATAGGTCCCCCATCCCAATTTTTTTAACAATTAAAAAGTATAGGTTTAATGAATACTTTCAAACACTAAAACAAAAGCAAAGTAAAAGCAAAAAAAAAAAGAAGTCTAAGACTTAAAAATCGAGTATAGTAACATGTCTTAAATCAGATTTATAAACATGGTACCAACAAATACCTCTAACATTCTGCCTTACTCATAGTAGATGGATATTTGCTGATTGGCTTCTCTACAATGGATAAAGTGTTCTTCAACTGGAATAGATCCTAGGATCATGGATCAAGATGAGTCTGAAGGGTTCTCAGAGACCATCTCTTTAGCTCAGCCTTCCTCATTTTTACAAAACTGAGAGCCAGGGAGGTTAAGTTGCCTGCCCAAGGCCACTCTGGACACACTCAGGCTGGTTATACCTAAGACTAGATTTTTCTTCCATTTAAATAAAGTAGATAGAAGGGTATAACAATCAGTCATTCAAGAAGCAGTTAATCAACAACTGCCATGTGCCAGCCCCTCTCCTAGGTGCTGAGAATATTATTATTGTTTAGTCATTTTCAATTGTATCTGTGATCCCATTTGGGATTTTCTTGGCTAAGATACTGGAGTGGTTTGCCATTTCCTTCTCCAGTTCATTTTATATTTTACATATACTTTATATATATATTTATTTATATATCTATATACATATAATGATATAATAATATAAAATGAGGAAAGTGTCTGAGGCTAGATTTGAGGAGTCTTCCTGATTCTAAGTCTCGCACTCTGTCCATTATGCCACCTAATTGCCTTTCTGGGAATAAAAAAAAAGAGAGAGAAAAAACAAAACAAAAAGAGTCCCTGCTTTCAAGGAGCTCATAGCCTATTGGGGAGATGACATATAAATAACTATGTACAAACAAGTTATATGCAGGATAAATTGGGAGTTTTCTTAGGGGGAAGACACTCAGACACTCTTCTATACTGGAAATGGCCTCCCTTCTCCGCTCTACCAAGCCAGACCTTTCCTCTCTGTCTCTAGTCTAGCATCCCCCGTGAAGCTTTCCTCAACTACCCCAGATCTCTCACTCCTGTTGTTTACCACTCTTGTGATCTTAGACAATTCTTAGCCTCCTTTTTCTCATCTGGTAAAATGATCTAAGGTACCTTAAATTCTACGATCCTGTGAGCACTGATATCTATCCTGGCTTGAGATCATCTTTCATTGTTGCAGGCAGGAGAGTGTCATTTCTCCAGTTAGACTGGGAGCTTCTCAAGGACTAACACAGGGCTTGGGTTCCTCCTTTGGTGACTGATGAACTGCTACATAGCAGTTTTAGGGAGCAGAGTCTGCTGCCAGAGCTCAGAAGCCCAACAGAAAAAGAGTGGAGCCCAAGTGGTTATAAGATTATACCTACATTTGAAAACATAAATTTGAATTGAGTTTATATTGGGGTACTGAGGTGTCAAGAGGCAGTGGGGTGTAATACTTAGAGAACTCGTCTTTTAAATAAAGAATATCTGGATTCTAGGGTCACCTTTGACATATACTGGCTATGTGAGTCATCCATCATGAGCAAGTCACTTAACAGCCTAGTATTCTAGGGCAGCAAGATCAAACTCAAATAGAAATAGGAGCCATTAAACCATACATAAAGATCCCTCTTGGGTGCCTATTGACTTAGAGAACCACATAATATTAACCATGCTTTATTGTATTTTTATTCAATTTGTTAAACATTTCCCAATTACATTGTAATCTGGTACAAACTGTTCTTGGAAGTGTTAGGGCTGCATGGTTGACCCCCTCTGCTCCTAGGCCACTCTCTAAGACTATAAATTATAAAACAGGTGCTGAGTTGCATTGGTAAAGGGGCTTTCCTGCTATGGGAGATCCCCTTACTAATGAAATTATATATCTAGTCTTTATCCCTTATATTGGATATGGTTCTCTACAGTAGGCTATTATCTGCAAGATTTGGGATGAGGAATCAAATTCAAACCCTCTTTTCCAACCAAGAAAACAGACCTCAAACAAATAAGGAAGAGGAGGGTGGAATAATGTCTAAAAGAAGATTCATTTTCCTAATTACTCTTTTTATTTCTGTGATTATTCAGAATATTCTGTGCCTGGGAGAAAACAATGAGATTCTTGCTGTAAAGTAGGATTTCTTTTCATTCTCCTAAAATTAATAATTAATGTACATGGAAATATTATAGGATCATTGCATAATAAATCATACTGTCTATCATATGTTTAGATCTAGAAGGGACCTTAGTAATCTACTCTCATTTCCTCATTTTATAGATGAAGAAACTGACACCCAGAGGAATTAGGTGATTTGTCCAAAGACACATAGGTGGTATGTGATAGAGGCAAGATTTGAACTCAGGTCTTTTGACTTTAAATCCATCTTTCTTTCCACTATACCAGAAAGTCCTATAACCCCCAGGAAGTACCTTTCAGAATTGGTGGGGGAAAGACTTCAGCATAGTTCTAATGCTACATATATATTTTAGCTCTGGAAAATTATTATCAATATTTAGAATACATAGCAATTACCAACAAGAACATTGGATTAACCCAAACACTCCATTTCCCAACTCTTCTAGATAAACTGTTTGCTGATCATTGATGGTTCTACTGGTGGACCTTAGTTGTGATATATAAAGGGTGTCTAAAAAGTCTTGGTGCAGTTTTAAGCAGCTTAAAATTTCACTAAGACTTTGGGGACATGCTATAGATGAGATATGGGGCTATCTATTCAGACACATGCACAAAATTCATGAAGGAACTGAGATTTGATTTGTCTGGAGAACCCTTGGGGTGGGAACTCCCTCCACTTTGTCAATGGAACCCATCTTTAACTTAGCAGCAAAGTCCTAGAGCATCCTAGATATGGTCTGCTTATGGTCATACAAAAAGTATGTTGAGAAATCAGGACTAGAACCCAAATCCTCCTAACTGAAAGACCAGCCTTTTATCCATTCAGCTACATTGCTTCTCGTGTGTGTGTGTGTGTGTGTGTGTGTGTGTGTGTGTGTGTGTGTGTGTGTGTGTGTGTGTGTATGCATTGGTCTATCCAGAGAGATCCTCTATGCATTTGCAGAAACACATGATTCCATCAACTGGGTCCATTTTTGTGCAAGTCATTATTACCCTTCCCTTTCCCTCCAGTGTGTACTGAGAATGAGACCGAAGTGGAAACAGATCAGCAAATGGACAACTTGTACCTGAAAGCTTTGGAAGGGTTCATAGCAGTGGTGACCCAAGATGGAGACATGATCTTTCTGTCAGAAAACATCAACAAATTCATGGGACTCACACAGGTTAGCACCTCTTCCTCTGCTCTTCTCTCAGCTTTTGGGACTTGTGACAGAGATGCTTTAGTTCCTACAAACACCCTCTTGGACTGTAATCCCATATTTCCAGCAACCACCCAAGCCCCAGTTTACCTGGAACTGACCAACAACAGTATGGTGGGGATGACCTCCTTCCCTAAAGGAGCATTCTTTTTGGGGGGAATTTACATACTAGAGCTTGTCTCCACTGTAGTTTCTTCCCTAAAAGTTGTCATATTTTCTATGTCTTGGTCTCAATCCATAGTGTCCAGTGGTCCAGGACACTCTGGATTGGAGAGGCAGGGTTGGGCTGCAGCCCCTCCTGCTAATTATTAAATTTTCAGTGTTAACAGTTACACCTCAGAAATCTGCATTTGGTTTGTTCTTTTGTTGCTTGTCTAGAAAGTGATGGAGAAAACATTTATGATGCAAACTAAATCAGATCTGACTTATTTTGTTGGTTGTCCAGAAAGTAATAAAGAACATTTTAAAATTTATTTTTATCATATTTTTCCAATGACATGGAGATATAATTTTAAATAATGACTTTTTTGTCCTTTTGCAATCTGTGTTCTCTCCCTCCTCTCCCTGAGATAGCAAGTAATATGAAACAGTTTATGTATGAGCTATCATGAAATATATATTCCCATTTTCATCATGTGAAAGAAGATATGTATTTTTTATTACATATATGCTTATATAAGAAAAAAACTCTTGACGGAAATAAAGAGAAAATATTACCGATGCAGACTAAATTGAAAAGTGTGTCGTGCATTTGGGGGTAAGCAGGTTGTTAAATGTTTACCAGGAATAATTCCTTCCCCATTCCTACTTCAGCAAACTGATCTTATTCTGGAGTTCCTTCATCCCTGCAGCAAGAACAAAGATACTTCCACACCACAACTCACTTTCTTTTTGGAATAGGTGGAGCTAACCGGACACAGCATCTTTGACTTTACTCACCCCTGTGACCATGAAGAGATCCGTGAGAACCTGAGTCTAAAGAGTGGTAAAGTGACTTTTTAATTCGTATTGCCTTGCCTTTAATCAATCGTAGGGAACTTTGTGGTTTTATGAGCCAAGTATCCACTGTCTGTGGACACAAGGAAGGTGACTCCTGGCTATTATCATCTAGTAATTTCCTTTACCAAAAGACCAAGCAGGAGACACAGGCTGAGTAGACAAGAGCCCCCATGATAAGATCTATAAGGTACCACAAGGTCTCCGACTCAACTCTCTCTCACTACGAGTCTGCCTTAGCTCCTGACACTCCATCCTCTACAGTGGAATTTCCATTGGGTTAAAGTACTTTCCCTGGCAAGGCTCCTTTATGTTGCCTAGGAGGGGGGAGAGGAATATACACATTAACTCATTAGTGCCTATTAATTCCTTGGCAACGATTAGCTCTTTGTGATCAAGAAAAGACAGACCATTTAGGGAGTAGGATAATGATTTAGTACATTTTGATAAGGGCAAGGAAGCAAGAAAAAGACCAGAGTACATTGTTCTGCCCAAGGAGGACAGATCTGAGTGAAATACTGGCCAAAGAACACCTGGGTAGCCAGGAGGAGCATGAGATTACTCTGTACTATGAACAGAAGGATGGATAAGAAGAGAATTGCTCTTCCTGTTATTGGAACTCCTCTAGGGGAAATCTATCTCTCTAAGTATAGAAAGATTAGGCATAATTTAGGCATCTCTGAGGGCCACTGAAAAAGTATTCCTTCCCCCAAAATTTGCTCTATCCTAGAGCCTGCTAGGAGGCCTAGGATTCATTCCCAGAATCAATTCCTTTTTTTTTTCTTTTTTTCCATATGACAGGCATTTATTGGGCCCTTACAGAGTATATGGCTCTGTGCTAGGATTAAGATAGTACCCTCAAAGCTCCCTGTTAAAAACTAGAAACTCTTTGGCTTCAAATATAGGCTGTGCTGAATATAACAAGGCCTTGTGGCATAGTAAAAAGCATTCTGGGTCTGGAATCTGGAGAGAGCTGGGTTGGAATCCCATCTCGGACACTCCCTGGCTGGAAGACCACGGGAAAGTCATCAGACTCTGAGCCTCATTTTTCACATCTGTAAAATAGAACTAAGAGCATTCTCTAGCTCCACAGGCTGTTGAAAGGTAAGCATTCAACATACAGCACTAGAGAAATGTAAGATGTGATTATTATTATTATTACCTGGGCTGCATGCCTAAGAAGATATTTAAAAACAATGACACCAACAACAAAATTCCCTCCAAACTATAGCCATATACGCCTTAAAAAGAACACTGATTGTAGTCTGTACTTGAGTTTTATCCACCCAGAAGTATGGCCTCTGCTGGGTCCAATCTATTAGGTTAACTCGTGGCAAATCAGCCAATGGACAACTTGTACCTGAAACCCTTGGAAGGTTTTATTGCTATAGTGATTTGTAGGAACAAAGTGGTGGCAGGGGGAGGGAAAGATGGCACGAGGAGCAAAGGGCTTCCTGACTGGTGTACCTTCTGGCCTCTGACTCTGGGCAGCTTCTGCTTGCTCCCAGACTTCCCTGTTAGGGCAATAGATTCTATCCAGTGGGAAGCTGAGATTGAACCCCAACCACTGCCCTGCAAGGTCCCACTACGAGGAGCTTCTCCGGGTGGCCTCATTAAGGAGGAAATGGACACATTCCAATTCTGGCAAGATCAGAAAACTTTTCTCCTCTTTCTTCCTTCCCTTCTTCCCTCTCTCCATCTCCTCCTCCTCAGGTACTCACTGCCTCCAGTCCAGACTTGGTATAGACATCTTCTCCTCCTAAGCCCTGATTAGAGACATGGTCCCTATGTAGGAATTCCCACCCACCTCCCATCCCCAAAGCATCCTTAAGAAAGGGTCACCCAGAATCTATTTGGTTACATCTAAGAATGTAGAACTCATTCCCTTAGAAAGCAAAGCATTCTGCTTTTGGAGAGCTTTGATATTTGAGAGGTTCTTTCATACTAAGCCCAAATCTGCCACTTTATAATTTTCATTCATTGTTTCTAGTTTTACCCTCTAGGAGCATGAAAAAAATGAAGCTAATCCTTCACCCTGAATACTTGAAAATAGCTATTTTCTCTTCCCCAAATCTTCTCTTGTCCATGCCAAATACCCCCAGTTCCTTCAACCAGCCTTCAGATGGCATACTTTTCAATCGCCTCACCATGCTTGACCTGTTTTCTCCCTTCCCCACAGGGTCTGGTTTTGGGAAGAAAAGCAAAGATATGTCCACAGAGCGAGACTTCTTCATGAGGATGAAATGCACTGTCACTAACCGAGGCAGGACCGTCAACCTAAAGTCAGCCACATGGAAGGTAAGAGAGAAACCCTTAAGGATGGACTCCAAACATGGCAGCCCTTGGGAACTCCCCTGCCACTCTTGCCCACTTCTCTACCTGAATGGTAACATTCTGGATTCCTTCTCCATCCCCAGGTCTTACATTGCACAGGTCAAGTGAAGGTCTACAATAGCTGTGCCCCGCACAGCCTCTGCGGGTACAAGGAGCCTTTACTCACCTGCCTCATTGTCATGTGTGAACCCATTCAGCATCCATCCACCATGGACATTCCCCTAGACAGCAAGACCTTCCTGAGCCGTCACAGCATGGACATGAAGTTTACCTATTGTGATGACAGGTGAGGGGGCTCTGGGCAGCTGTGTTTTATGTAAAATGGAGATAATAAGAAAATCACCTCCCTCTCAGAATTGTGGAGAACAAGTAAGTATCTTGCAGACAGGAAAGTGCTTTATAAATGCAATGTGCCTACATCTTTGGGTACCTAGGCACATGTACCTACATTTCTAAAACCCCCGTAAAGACTCTTTATTTGGTTGTGGGGGGTTTTGCTTATTTTTGTTTTTTTAAAGATCATCATCAATGCATTGATAATACCTGGCGTCAGCCTTTCACCCATTTGGAACCAAATCCAACCGATTTTCGTGTTGGTATTCTCAGAGGAACACAGCACCCCTCAGGTCCTCTCCAGGACACTCATTCTTCCCCCATCAGAACAGTTACTCTCCCCAACCAGGCCAGTTTCTGGAGAGCCCCACCCTCCCCTCCAAGTGAAACACCAGCTGGTGGCTTTGGGTTCCAGCCTGGAAACTATGACCTCAAGCTCTGTCTCTTTCTCTTGTTCTCTTCCTCCCCATGTGGTTTTCCTCTTGGCCTTTGTTCTCCTCCTCAGACCCTCTGGGCCTTTTGCCCAAAAGCTTTTGAAGTCCAGGGACTTCAACCTGCACTAATCTCTCCTAAGCAGAGCCCAGTTTGGGTCTTTTTTCTGACCCTGAGCCTCTTCTTGAATTTAACCCTTGTTCGAAGTAAGACAGAAAGTGAGAAGCCTCTCATCTCTCATCTGGGGCCCAAGTCACGATACGAGTTTGAAGGGTTTCGGGATGGGGGACAGAAGCTGTTAATGACTCAGTTAAGATTCCCAAGACGCCACCTACCTTACTTCTTCCCCTCTTTGCTAATCTATGTTCAGATGACCAGCTGGGAATCAAGTTAAAAAGGGAGGGTATGAAGGGCTGAAGAAGACTGGAAAGGTGGAGGAATGTCCATGAAGATGAGCCTAGCTTACACACCAGGCTAACTCTGGCACATTTTTGAGTTATAGCTGTGGTTTATTGGATTTTCATGTGGAAAGTGTCCCCCTCTTCCCCATCTCAAAAAGACCCCCTATTTCTGTTCAGCATGGGAAGCTGGATTCCAGGCCTGACCCTATCACTGAGTCATTCTAAGCCTCAGTTTCCTCACTTGCAAAATTAAGGAATCAGACATGGCAGCCATCAACCAATCAATCCGCCAACCCATGAATCAACCAACAATTTCTTAAGCATCTGTTGTGTAGCAGACATTGTATAGGAGTTGGGAACACAGAAACAAAAATGAAACAGCTCCTTTCCTTGAGTTTACATTTTATCAGAGGATGAGATAAATATGAATATACAGGATCTATACAAATAAATAGGAAGGAATTTTGAGAGGGAGGGCAAGAGAAAATAAGGATTCTAGAAAAGGCTTCATTTAGAAGATGCACTGACATGTATCTTGGAGGAAACAAGGGATTCTATGAGATAGAAGGGAAGAGGGAGGATATATCGGGCGTGAAGGACCACCAAAACAAAGCCACCGATTGAGGTGGTAGATGAAGTGTCATGTGTTTTGAAGAGCAAAGCCAGTTTGACTGGACTGCAAAGTACGGGAAAGATAGACAAAGACTGGAATGTGAACGACTTTGAAAGTCAAACATTTTTCTCTATAGGCAAATGGGAAGTACTAGGGTTTATTGGGGGTAGAAGGGGTGACATGGTCACTCACTCAATCATCTGTAAAGTTTACTCCAGAGCTATAATTCTAGAGTTTCCCAACTTCCCCAGAGGCATTCATTTCTCAAGAACCTCTGACTATTACAAATGTCTAGTCATTTTTCATTTCTAGTCTTCCAACATCAGGGATTCTCCTTAGAAAATCATAAGATTTGTTTCATTAGTCAATAAAATGTACCCTCTGGCTATGAGCCAGAAAAGAGAGGCTTCATGAATTGCTATGACTGAAAAAAAAATGGTGGCCAATCTTCCCTTAATAAGCCTCTTGGAATTAATTTAGCCTGATCATGGATAAAAGATATATATAGTCTGTCGCTTGGGTCCTTACTCTAAACCAATCCAGTTTGGAAAAAGCTTGTGCTACATTAAGAGAAAACCCAGCCACTTCTCAACTCACCATGAAACCTCAGAGCATGGGATATCAATGGAGGCTAGCAATGGTTGTCATTATTAATGCTGTTGTTTTATTTCTCTGGGTCCAAGCAGAGTGAATCATCCTCTCTAGCCCTCTATTTCCTCTCCTGTAAAAGGAAGGTATTGGACCACATGGCTTCTCTGATCAGTTTCCAACTCTAAATATATGATCTCTCAGCAAACCTGGAGCCAACATCTCCCCCCTCGAAAGGTGCCCCCTAGTTGAAGGTTGGATGAAGGAAGCACAAAATAATCTCTTCCCCAACCAAGCAGAAAACCATTTTAGGAAATAACTTTTGCCAGCCTGGGAGATTTCTTCCTTCTCCGGAGTCCCATCAGCCTCTCTGCACTCAGCCCGGGGACATAGATTGTGAGAATTAGTTTATATTTCAGATATCTCTTGCTGGTTTCCTAATGGGAAAAACTTCATTTTCTTGGTCAGAATGGATTTCTCCTTCCCTTGTTCCAAGCCTGGCCTGGACCCTGTCTTCTGTTTGGTCATTCTCCCTTTTCTTTAAAAGCTCCAAGGCTTTTGACAAAAGAAACCTACCAGGACCCCTCCTTCCCCTCCAGCTACCTTAGACCTAATATATAGAGACAAGACATCTATAGAAGCAGTGAAGTGCCCTGAACCTAGTAGGAGGAGCTGAGAGCTATTACCCAGACCTTCTGCTTCCTGACTGATAGGACCAGCTGCTTTCCCTTGCTCCTAGATCTATGAGCTTGCGTACATTGCAGGGTGGTATTTTCAAAGAGTAGTTCCAGTCTCAAGAGAAGTATGGTGACCCGTACCCATAGTCTTTACTTCGGGGGAGGCTGAGGCTGGTGGATTGCTTGAGTTCAGGAGTTCTGAGCTGCAGTAGGGCTAAAACACCATTCTTAGATCCAAGGCCACTCAAAAACAGACAGCTGATCAGATTTGACCCTAGCAGTGTAGTTTGCCCACCCCTGATCTATAGCGTACTTTCCATGAACATAGAATTGATCACAACCTACATGGTATGACTTGAGGGGCACAGGGGATGTCATGCTGCCCAAGATAATGTTACTACTATACACTTAACTCTCCTTCTGCCTTGCCCATGGTGGTGGACAGCAAAGTGCCATGAGAGCAAAGATCTGAGCCTGACCTAAACTTATCTCAACTCATCTTGGCTTATCTAAACTTTCCTCCAGTGCCTTGTAAAGGTAGCTGTACATGTTAATAATAATTAATCATCAGCACTTGATAACTATTGCTGCCTTAATAAAAATCACTGTCTTAATACCTATTGCTATCACAGGAAGGCTGAAGCTTTTACAATTTATAATAAGTGGAATGACTAAAAAATTTTTGAGGGTATCACACTTTTCCAGCAAGCTTTAAATCTTTCAAGAGATTCAGTTATAGGAACTAAACTCTAAAATCAGTCATGCTGAAGTAGTGAGTGAAGAGAGGCATTTAATGGCATTAAATATACAGTGGGGGAGAAGTTGTGTTTAACTGATTAGCAGATTAGTTAATAAGGGCACATGAGCAGTTTAGCCAATTTAGCCCGTAACCCACAGCTATTTTAAGTTCTTAATCCCTAGGTATTATTTTTGAGTTGCTCAAAAAAGGTTTTGAATTTTCCTTTTTCTGATCATTTCTGTTTGTTTGCTTGTCTTTCTTTCCCCTCCAATTCCTTAATATGTAACCAGAAATGAACACCCCAAAAATCATTGCTCACTCGGATTAGCTAACAAGGAAGGCCTTGGCTCTCCCCACCCTACTTTCAGTATTAATCTGGAATTACACCAGATAGAATGAAATGTGACACGAAAGAGAAAATAGGAACTTCTGCAAAAGGGAGCATTTTCCCACAAGGGAAATTAGAAGGAAAAAAATCAGGCAACGTAAAGTCTTAGAAAATGATCTTGAAGGTGGCCTAGAGACATTTTCTTAGATCTAAAGGAGTGTATACAGCAGGTTGAGAGGGGAAGAGGGAGGGAATGATGGAGCAAAAAAGGCTCCAAATAAAGGACAAAATGAGATAATAATTGTAAAGTGCCTTGAAAGCTTGAAAATGCTATTTAAATTTTAGCTATAAAAGCAAAGCATTTTAAATCAAAGGAAATCAAGGTCAAGTGATGCAGAAGATTTAGAAGCAATCTACTCTCTGCAGTTTATGCTGTCTTCTTTATTTTTTTTAAACCCTTACCTTCTGTCTTAGATTCAATATTAAGTATCAGTTCCAAGGCAGAAGAGCAATAAGGAGTAGGCAATTGGGGTTAAGTGACTTGCCCAAGGTCACATAGCTAGTAAGTATCTGAAGCCAGATTTGAAGTTTTCCTTTAACAGGTATTAAAGCTAGGAAGCATCCAAGGCCATTTGTGAACCCAGGACCTCCCGTCTCTAGACCTGGATCTCTATCCACTGAGCCTCTAAACTGACCCTACTCTTGCTTCTTTAAAGAAGGTTATCAAACCTCATTCAGTTCACCACTAATTATTCCCAATACAAGAGACTTTCTTTGTTATAGAAATTAATGATGTAGCTTTTATGTGTCTGTATATCTGACATAGAGTGGAAAGGAAGAAACTAAAGAAGTAGTGAAGGGGTAAAAAATGCTCATCAGTGATCAGGGCTGTGATGAGAAGGAAATGGAAGATGACACGGGGTGACCTCCTCTACCTAGATGACTGGACTCTGCTCTTAGATGTTTTCCTTAGTTGCTATTCACTTCCTTTCTCAACACCTCTTTATTAAGAATCAAATATATGCCTAACATTGCAAGTATTGTGATATAGTCCATAGGATGTTGTACTTGGAGTCAAGAAGACCTGGGTTCATATCCTGTCTTATATACTTACTAACCAAGTGAACCCAGGAAATGGTTTGACCATTTTAGGTCTCCTTCTCATCTATAAAACGAGGGGGTTGGACTTGATGGTCCCTTCCAGTTATGGATATATAATCCTATCAAGGAAGAAATAAGACACAGTCCTTGCCTTCAAAGAGCTCACAGTCAAATTGGATAAATAAGAGTAATAAACACAAATCTACCATGAACAATATGATTATTACTAACCAAAGGGAAGACAATGTGTGTGGTTTGGGTTTTATTTTTGTTTTTGTCCAAGTAGTGTAATTTAAAGATCAATTTTTGGCTTAATTTTATGAACAAGAGTCATCTAGTGGAGAAAGAGGTTCTGTGCAAGAAAAATGCCTTGTAATCAAGAGGGAATGGGTTAAGGAAGAACTATGATGACTGGTTTTCCTCGTGTATAAGATCAAAGGCTTGAGGACCTCCATCATTCAGAAAAATCCTCCACTAAGTTTTGGAGGTTTGGCTTGAGGACACTATCATACAGAAAATACTCCTCTAAATTTTTGTAGTTTGATATCTCTCCCCAGTTTCATAAATTTCATGGAAAATGGCAGACTGAGTGGAGATAGGAGCATGAAAAGAATCTACCAAAAGATAAAAGAATTTAGGAATCAGATCTTCAATTCATGCTGGCATTAGATGCAGGCATCATAGGACTATAGATCAAGAACCAGAAAGGACCTTAGAAGTCATGAAGGAAAATAGAGGCCCAAGGAGATTAAGTGACTTGCCCAAAATCATGCAGCTAGTAAGTGTCAGGGGTCAAATTTGAACCCAGGTCTTTTGAGTCCAAAGACAGCATTTTTCCCATTATACTAAGCTAGATGATGAGCCCATGTTCATAGGCTCAAAGCCTATAATCCATTTGGGTTTTATATATTTGTGCGCTTCATGAAACTAGTAAGCAGCAACCTCAGCTCAATACTTTTCAGTCTGAAGCTGTAGTCTTTATAGTCCTGAGTCTCAGAACAATTAAATAATTTGCCCTTGATCACATATAAACACATACAATAAAGTATCAGGATTTGAACCCAGGTCTTTGTGGTTCTCAATGCAGCACTCTATAAAAGTAAAACTTATTTGATTTGGAGCAACTAAAAAAAGTATTTAAAAATACTGAAAAGTATCAATGTCTTTGGTAAAATCCTTTTTTAAAATAACCCTTCAAATTGATTGGAACTAGACCAGTAAAGTTCTCCCTCATAGTGTGAAAGCCCTAGGATTTGTAACTGCTTTGCAGAATGGTTCAATATCAGCCTGTAACTTAACTGCAAATAGCTAATTTATTTAGCACACCCTTAGAGCAAAAGTAAAAAATTTCATCCTGGAAATTATTTGAATTTCAAAGCAGGAGCATCTGAATATCGTGCCATTATCACATCTCATATGTACAAAGATACCTGGGCTGGTATATGAGAATAGTAGACTTGATTTCATTGTCACTGTAACCTTGAGAATCATTTCCCTCCTGGTGTTCTGTTATGGCTCTCCCATCCAGGAAAACCTCTTTAAAATATCCTCAATTTTGTTTTCTTTTATTTTTAAGGATAAAGAGAAATTTTAAAAGTTGTGAACTCTGATATCAAAAGCAGCGATGACATTTTAAAGTCATCATTTACCTGGAAATTGAAAGTCACAGTTTCTTTCTGCCTCTTCCCTTCTATGCTTCTATTTCTCTGAGTCATTTCATTCTCTTTCTCCTGTTATTTCTCTCTTGAATTCCACTGTTGTGTGTCTGTCTCTTTTTTCCAGTTTCTCTCAATTCTATCTTCCTTCTTTCTTTCCCTGTTTGGTGTTTTTTTCTAACCCTCCTCTTCTGCTATACACATAATGAAAATAGACTTTTAAATCTTTATTACATCTGTTGAATAAATCTTTATGTTCCCTGTTTAATTTTAAAACTAGGCAAATTGATTGAAACTTTTCCATTTGCATTTCTTAGAAAGAGAAATAGAATATGAGATTAGATATAGAAATTAAATTAGTTGGTTGTTCTTGAGCTTATTGGTGGATCTCAATTGATTTTTGATACTCTACAGGGTCCAACTCCTTTCCCAGGGTCTAGCATAGCCCATGTCTTAGAAGCATCCTGAGATGCTTAGAATGCCTTTTCTGGACTCCTGCAGTCCTGTCCCTATAAACTGGCGCCGAGTTATGGACATTAAGGGTAGCTACGTGCTGGCAGACAGAGGCAGAGAACCATGAGACTGAACTTGGGGTTTCCTGGCTTTGTGAAGTCTGACAACTCAAATGTTAGCTGATTGTGTAGGAGCTCGGTGTATTTCTCCGTTGTTGGGTGTTGTTTTTTTTTTATGGTAGTCTGTTTTAAAAAATGTAAGAAGAGACATTAAATATTTATTCTAGTTGACAAGATAAATTGTGGCAGCTACTAGCTAACTATCTGGCAATTCTGAAGAATAAGCTTGTTTTCCCATTTCCAAAACATGTCATTGTACATCTTTCATTAATTAGATAATGAATATCATGTTATCAGCTTTGTTATTATAAATATTTACTTTGAACATTTTCTCTGGACTATGCTAACCTTGAAAGGGAACGTTCCAACCCTTCTTAGAGGGAGGGAGATGTAATTAACTCCCCAGTTCTCCAAATTCTTATTTTTCAGCTTTCTAGAGAATGCTGTGTTTTAAGAGGAGTAAGTAAACAATCTTGGCAAGTGACCTTGTTTGTGCACCGCTGCCCCCCCAAAAAACACAACAAAAACCAAGCCAACCCTCCTCCCAATCACCGATACCTCCCCAACCCCAACTACTCCATATCCCTGGAAGGAATTAAAAAAAAAACAAACTTGAAAAGAAATTGGACTCTGGGCAACAGCTGTACCAGCATTCTCCTGTCCCCAAATGCTCCCTCTAACCCACCCCCAGCTATGAGGTACACTCAGTTGATGATCCTGGTGTGGGATGCCAGGGACCATGTGTGCAAGCCCCTCTCTATTCAAGGCCATGGGGAGGGAACAAATCCTTCTCAGTCCATAGCTGGCAACTTAGGGAAAGTGAGGCCCCTGTACTGAAGTTGGCTGGACTGGAATTTCACTTGAGAAACCTCTTTGCTGGAGCCAAATCAGCTGATGTTAAAGCCTTCCTGACTTAGCTTTGCTGTGCTATAACTTGGCTTGGGTCCAAGTACCACACAAGCAGAGACTTTACCCTTTCTTTACCCAGATTTGTTTGGGTTTTTTTTTTTAGTAGAAAATTAAAATTTTATTATTATTCTTAGTGGTAGTAGTGATGGTGGTGTTAGTAGTAGTAGTAGTCATCGTAGCTAATGTTTTATATAGCACTTTAAGGTTTGTAAATCTTTACCAAATAGGTTGACTCATTTGCTCTTCACAAGTCATCCTGGGAGGTAGGGGTTATTATTATCCCCATTTTACAGATGAGGAAACAAAAAGATTCAGCAACTTGACTAGGGCCCCATAGCTAATAAGCCTCTGAGGCTGAATTCCAAAGAGAGTCTCCCAGCTTCCCATTACCTCTATCAATGAAAGATGGCGCCAATGTTACAAATGAGTTAGGATTGAGTTCTTTCTAGGATGATGGTAAGAACTCTTCCCACATCTGTTCTTCCCCA
Organism: Monodelphis domestica; assembly: GCF_027887165.1. Taxonomy (NCBI): domain Eukaryota; kingdom Metazoa; phylum Chordata; class Mammalia; order Didelphimorphia; family Didelphidae; genus Monodelphis; species Monodelphis domestica. The sequence continues at coordinate 661,127,831 of NC_077227.1, read as the reverse complement.
TCTGCCTTGAGGGTATGTCCCTCCAGGAGCTAATGAATGAATGAACTAAATAAATGAATTAGAGAAAAACTAAAAGACTCTGGAAGGAAGAAAGGGAAAGAAAGGATCTTGATGCATATCATAGAGAAGATGCAATTTATGTAGGTCACATTCAACCTCTGACACCTCCTGCCCTTTCCAAGTCCCAAGGGATAATCTGGGCTCATCTGCATTAGAAAAAGGAACCATCTCCTTGTTTCTCTGTACTGATAAAATGCTATTCTAGGACCAAAAGGGGGTGGGGGGAGGAGTTCCTGTATACTCTGTCATTAAAGAACCACTTTAAGCTGAATTAGGGAAGTTTAGTCTCCTAGATCTGTCCTTTCTTTTACTTCCTCCCCCTTCAGATATCTAGTGCTTTACTATTTTTATCTTCCTTCTTCCTATCAAAAGCCATTTACGGTCACCCTGAGGGTTCAGGTGTCTGATAATAGTTAAAGGTATGGATTCTTTCCAGGGAGTTTTGTTTCATGGCAGGGATCAAAAACTTCAAGCTAAAGAGATGAATCACCAAAGAAGAATTTCAAACATTTGTCAGCGAGGAACACAGGAGAATTTTAAGGCTCAATAGCATCTTGTCAGAAAGTCAAAAAGCTCATCACAAAAGCACGTGTCTATTCTGCAGGTGGATGAGGCTGACCCTGTGTCTATTACTGGTCAGCATCCCACCGCAAGTGTTTGCACCCATGAGTTTTTGCTCCCTGAATGTTTCCTGCCTCCAAGGGGTGGTGTTGGAACAGGGTAGGTTGACTGATTTGGATGTGATTTTAGAAGTATGGTCCAACAGAGTGGCTCTTGAGTATGGGAGAGGCAGGACCTGGATACAACAGAGAAGAGAACATGGGTGAGGGACTTACAGTGGTATAGGACTACCCAGGCATGCTTTTATCTCTGCTAAATCTGTTGGTCTTTCTGTTTTTGTTTTTCCATATGCATTCATTTTCAATGAAGAATTACCGAATTGATTGGCTACCATCCTGAAGAGCTGCTTGGGCGCTCTGCCTATGAATTCTACCATGCCCTGGATTCCGAGAGTATGACCAAGAGTCACCAGAATCGTAAGTGACTCAGTTTCTCCCCTCTGGGCGATGGGTTGTGTAATTGTAGGTTTCCCAAGAGGGGGATCCTATAGGATAGCAAATACCAGAGAACTGTGCCTTGTGATCTAGAAATGGGCCAGCAGTTACTAGTGATGCTGCCCTCCACCCCAACGCCTAGCTTAGGGAGAGAAGCCTTTGGATAGGAAGAGTTAGAATAAATGAGTGTTTTTAGTTTGGATCTGTTGAGAGCATTGGTTGAGGAGTCTTTCTTGAGAGTCTAGTGTAGGACCATGCCTGGGCTGGGTACTGGGGGAGAGAAGAGAAGGAGAAAAACAGTCGCTATCTCAAAGAGCTTATAATCTTCTTAGAAAAACAGAAATGAAAAAAGAAATGTGAAAAATATGAAATATGAAAAAAGAAATGAAGAGGCAAGTCAGGATGTAGTGAGAATTTGGATTTGGAGTCAAAGGCTCTAGATTCAAATCCTGGCTCTTCCACTTAGCAGCTATGGAATCATGAGAATGTCACTTCGCTTCTGACCCTCAATTTCTTTATCTGTAAGATGGGGCTAAGAACACTTGTACTATCTATCTCACAGAGTTGGAAGAATCAAATGAGGTCTAGGTCATGCTTTGAAAACAAAAGCGTCCTATTCATGTTAGCTATTAATTATGTTATGTAATGATAAGTTATTAAATATATGATAATATTCATAACAACATCATCATACATAATATATCGGGATATCATTATATAATATTATTTGTAACAATAATTAATATAACAATAACAAATTATATTGTTTGTAACAATAGTATTATATGATAATATAACATTAAAATAGTATAATAGAATAATATTTATGACAATACTATATATCACAATGTAATTATATAATAATCTTATTAATTATTATAATAATATCCCTATAGACAAAAAATGATGGCCAGAAAAGAAATGACCTGGTCATGTTTTGTTTTATTTTTTAAACCCTTACCTTCTGCCTTAAAACTGACACTAAATATCAATCCCAAGGTAGCAGAGCAATAAAGGCTAGGCAATCAGAGTTAAGTGACTTGCCTAGGGTCACACAGCTAGGAAATATCTGAAGCCATATTTGAACCCAGGACTTTCTGTCTATAGGCCTGACTCTCTATCAACTGAGCTACCTAGTTGTCCCCTTCCTGGTCATTTATTAAGCATAAGAAATAACAGATGGGCAGATGGGCTGCCCTGGTATCTAAAAAAATTTTTTTTAACTGGAAGAAGCCCTTTAGGGCTTGGATTAAGGCTTCTTTGGAATATTGATAGAAACATGTAGACAAGAATCACATAAGATGAGAAAGTATGAGGAGTCTCAATCTGTACCAATGGAGGAAATACTTATAAAATGACATAACAGATCTATTTAATTATCATTAGTTATAATAATTAATAATAGAAGAATATTAATAATTTAATAATATTTAGTGTTTATTTATATTATCCATTATTTTAATACAATTATTGGTAATATTGATTCTGTCCATTATTTTGATAATTGATCTTAGAATTAATTAATATGAATAATAATAATAGAATAGAATAAAAATGATTTTCTATAATCATATGTTCATCAAATGGTATAAACTCTGCAGGACCTCAGAAAAGAGGAAGGAAAAAATTCACTACGAGTCAGAAAAGATAAAGAAAGATGTCACAGAGGAAGGAAGATGTCATTTAAGCCTTGAACAATGAATAGAGTTTGGTTGAAGTTGGGGAAAGAGTAAGGCACTCTATGCGTGCATGGTGAACACATAGTGTGAATGAGTTTGTATGTACCAGGCTGCTACTTATCTTTGTCTCCATGAGAGCCATTACTGCATTTAGCACCCCAGATCAATAGAAGGAACTAGATTCTCCAAGAGCATGCCCGTTACAAAGTTAAGGGAACATAAATCTCAAATAAAAAAGTGGCCTTTTCCAAAGCCTGAAAGGAGAGGGGACCAAATGAGAGAAATAATGCTTTTTGCATCAAAGAAGCTGGGGAAAATGCTTGCCTTGAGAAGAGAAGTCAGACTAGGGATAAGTCTGAGGAAGCTGAAAACTGTACTTATTTCCCTGGGAGCAGGGCATTGGGAGGGTTGAACAGAGTCTAATTCTGTTACTTTGATCCCTAAGTAGGAATCAGGAACCTAGGGGGGCTGGACTAGGTGGGCGAGAGTCAGGCTCTATCCTAAATCAGGATGTTCTAGCCCTGAGGTCTTTGGAGAACACAAGGAGGAAAGCAACGATGGCAAGACCTCCAAACAATAGAGTTCAGGACCAACCAAGGCCCCACCATCCTTTCCATGAGTGTGTAGAACCTGGCCTTGACACAGTCATCATTCAAGAAGTAAGGGTAGGGGGCAGTGAAGTGGTCAGTGGATAGAGAAGCCAGGCTTGGACATGGGGGTGGGGGGTGGGAGGGGTCCTGGGTTCAAATGTGGCCTCAGATACTTCCTACCTGGGTGACCCTGGGCAAGTCACTTAATCCCTATTGCCCAGTTCTGACCTCTCTTCTGTCTTGAAACCAATACTTAGTATTAATTCTGAGACAAAACATAAATGGAAAGATATTCATTGTTCATGGTTGGGCCATGTCAAAGGATGAAATCACAGTGCTACCTAAATTAATTGACTTATTCGGCACCTTACAAATCAGACTAACAAAGAATTACTTTAGAGGATTATGAAAATAAAAATTGATTTGGAGTAATAAAAGGTCAATATTCTCAATGAAAATCATGAGAAAAAGGTGAGGGCATTGGAGCAGGGAAGGAAGGAGGCCTCACAGGACCAAATCTCAAGCTATGAAGTACAGCAATGACCATTAAAAGTAGTTGTTACAGAGAGAAAGAGAGAGAGAGAGAGAGAGAGAGAGAGAGAGGGAGGGAGAGAGGGAGGAAGGAAGGAAGGAAGGAAGGAAGGAAGGAAGGAAGGAAGGAAGGAAGGAAGGAAGGAAGGAAGGAAGGAAGGAAGGAAGGAAGGAAGGAAGGAAGGAAGGAAGACCAGTAGACTTGATTAGGTATGCAACATACAGGAAGCAAATGAACACAGTAACCTAATATGTATAAACATAAATATGCCCAACATCATAAAATATTATGTATAAATTCATGTTTATTAGAATTATAATGACTAACACTTATGTGCCAGGCACTGTGCTAACCTCTTTGCAATTATTATCTCATTTGATTGACAATCCTGGAAGGTAGATACTATTATTATTATCCCTATTTTATAGATAAAGAAACTGAGACAAACAGAGGTTAAATGACTTACCCAAGGTCACATACCTAGTAATTACTTGAATTCAAATTTGAATTCAGGTCTTCCTGACTCCAAGCCCAGAACTCAACTCAGTATACCACCTAGCTGTCACAGTAATTGAGGTAAATCCTCACTATTTGACAAAAACTTCTGGTAAAACTAGAAAACAATCTCACTGAAATTGAACTAAAGTCTTATACCATATATGACAATATGCTCCAACTGGATACATTATTTAGGCTTAAAAGGCCACATCCCAAATTTTAAAAGTCCATGATTAGATAAGGGATAGAAAGGATCATTATTGTTGTTCTGTCGGGTTTTTGCCATGTCTGACCCTTGGCAGAGATACTGGAGTGGTTTTCCATTTCCTTCTCCAGCTTATTTTACAGATGAGGAAATTGAAGCAAATAGGGTAAATAGCTTGTCCAGGGTCATACAGCCAGTAAGTGTCTTGAAACCAGGTCTGAACATAGGAAAGTGAGTCTTCCTGACTCCAAGTCAGGTACTCTACCCACTGTGCCACCTAGCTAACCTTAGAGAGGATCAGAGAAGATAAAATGGAAAGTTTTTTATTTTTTATTTTTTAATTTTTTTAATTTATAATATTTTTCCATGGTGGCATGATTCATGATTCCCCCCTCCCAACCCACTAACCCCCCTCCCAAAGCTGACAGACAGTTCCATTGAGTTATACATGTATCATTGTTCCAAACTTATTTCCATATTCTTCATATTCGCAGTAGAGTGATCCTTTAATATCCAAACCCTAATCATATCCCTATCACACTGTGTGATTGATCCTATGTTTTTCTTCTAAATAAAATGGACAATTTTTATAATGGAAAATGTAAATATTTTGCATAAATAATATTAATTTTATTATTTTTATTATATATAATATAAATAAAACATTAATTTTATTATTATTAATAAGTAGTTCAAAAAGATCTAATTGGGAAAACATTTTTGCAGCAAATTCCTCTTATAGAGATCTGCTAGAGAATATATATATAGAGAGAAAGAATGGATTCAAATATGTAAGAATGGCAGTAATTGTACAGTTCATAAGGCTAAGAGGCAGTTCTCAACTGGAAAAAACCAAGCTATCAACAGGCAGATGAAGAAATGCCTCAAATCCCTAAGCCAGAAGACAGTAGAGCAGGGCATGGGTTGGAGGTCGGATCCGTTTGCCAGCCTAAACTGAAGCCTCTTTTCCTTCCTTCCTCTCTCCCATGCATTTCTGACCCTTTGTTAGAAAAGGGTGCAGATTTTTATTTCCATTTTTTTATTCAGTGACACAATAAAAAAGTCCCATCTTGAGGCTGATCTAGTTTGCATAGGATTGTGTGTGAAGAGCAGAGCAGGAGGAGGGCATCTTTCTAATGACTGGGGAAGCTCAGTCTTTAAAACAGATCATTGAAAGCTGTCATTTCCAAATGGATTTGTAATTTATCCCATGTTAACTCTCCAGAGAGGGCTCGGTTGTTCTTTGTTGTATTAGGACATGATGTGCTCCCAGAAAAAAAAAAAACAAGATTAAAGGCAGTAAAAAGCCTGTCTGGGATGGAGCAGGCCCCCTCATCATGACTTGCGATGGTGAACGGGTGATTAGAAAACTGATGTAATTATATTTCAGTAACAGAGGAGGACTGTCTGATCACTAGAAATACAATTAAAACCTTTCCAAAATGCACTGTTTAATCAACATTAACAATACGAGTCCTGTACCGCTTCCACACAATGGGCTGCTGGAAGTGGGTGAGCATCACTGTCTGTAGCCTAAATGCTGTCAAGTCCTGGTTCCCAGAGGAAGAGCAGAAAGGGACTAAAGGGACCATAAGAAAGCGGATGGCCCAGACAGCCTTGGATCTGGCCGTGGGGAGAGTCCTGGGATTTTTTTTTTTCTTTGCAAGAACAGAGACAGATTTATCTTTTGGTGATGTTATTCAGGTTCTAGGGAAAAACAATTCACACTACATCATATGGAGGAAATTCGGTTGAAAATGAGGATCAAGAATAGCTCAGTGGGATGTATGGGTGGAAAAGAATTCACCAAAGAAACAGGAGCCTGAGGAGGGACATATGGAAGAGGGAAGGGCAAGTCCTACTCCTTTGCTTTGTCAGTGGAGCAAGAGGGGTGCTCTGTTTACATGTGTGTAAAGGAGGTGAACTTTAACCCTTTTTAGGACCATCTAACCTGGGCCCCCTTCTAATTTCAGTGCCCACTGCCTTCTCAAATCACTGCCCCAGTAGTCTAGGGGGGAGAGAGACAGACAGAGACAGACAGAGAGACAGAGAGACAGAGACAGAGAGAGCACCACAGACAGAGACATAGAGAGAGACAAACGGAGAGAGACAGAGACAGAGGGGCAGAGGAAAGAGGGAGAGAGACAGGAAGAGAAGAGACAGACAGACAGAGAGACAGTGAGACAGACAGACAGAGAGACAGAGACAAAGAGGTAAATATAAAGAAAGAAATGTATATAGACAAGCACTTTCAAGTTGACCAAGTATTTTCTTCTCCTATACATATCATACTTATATAGAAAGATATGTGTGTATACATATATGTGTTTGTATGTATATATATGTGTGTATAAAATAACTTTAAGGCTGACCAAGCATTTTTTCCATAACTGTCTTGAGAGGCAAGTCTCATTATTCTCTTTTTACATTTTAAGGACCCTTGGAGAGGTGAACTTCAGTCACACAGCTAATAAGGGGCAAAGCCAGGATTCCAACCCAGGTCTCCTCAAGGCAAGCCCTTGGGCTTTCCCCACTCAACCACAGTGCCCATAAAGCCTCCAAATCAAGGTTAAAAAGCAAAAGTTCCTAGACCTGAACTGGCACCCAGAGAGAGCTGCAGGACTGAAATATTGCTAAGTAGTTCTGAAAACCTTGTCACTGGGGCATCTCCATCCCCAGCGATGGGATACAGGACCTGCAAGGGCTAAGACGCCAACAGGCGAAACTCTCTTTGCAAAGAGTGGACTCTGCCATGAAGTCCAGTGCAAAGACGCTGCTAAGAGAATTGGGAGAGCAATAATATACTTTTGAAAAGAGACCAATGATGAAACTGTTGGCACTTGGAACGGAGCAGCTGTTGAGTTGTTTCAGTCATATCTGATTCTTTGTGACACCCTTTGGAGTTCCCCCTCAAAGACACTAACGTGGTTTATCATTTCCTTCTGCATCTCATTTGACAGATGAGGAAACAGGATTAAATGACTTGCTCAGGGTCACACAGCTAGTAAATATCTGAGGCCAGATTGAACTCATGAAGATGAGTCTTCCTGACTCTGTGACCAGGTGGTCCCATCCATTATACCACTGGGAGATGGATTTATTACTGCTTCTGTATCCATATTCATTAATGAAATTGGTCTAGGATTTTCTTTCACTGTTTTTGCTTTTCCTTTGTTGGGTATCAGTACCAAATTTGTTTTATAAAAGAAGTTTGGTAAAGCCTCTTTTTACCTATTTTTAAAAATAATTTACTTACTATTGGAATGACTTGATTCTGAATGTTTGGTAGAATTCACTCGTAATTAATTCCATTTGGTCCTGATGCTTTCTCTGAGGAAATTCATTTATGGTCTCTTCAATTTCTTTTTCAAAAATATGTTTATTTAGATTTTCTGTTTCCTCCTCTGTTAGTCTAGGCAGTTTTTTTTTTGTAAGTATTCTTCCATTTCACTTACATTATTAAATTTGTTGGCTTATAATTGAGCAAAATGATTCCAAATAATTGCTTTAATTTCATTTTCATTGGTGGGATATTCACCCTTTTCATCTTTAATGCTAGTGATTTGGTTTTCTTCTCTCCCTTTTTAAAATCATATTAACCAGTGTATTATTTATTTTGTTGATTTTTTCATAAAACCAATTCTTCAATTTTTTTTAATTCAATGGTTTCTCTTACATTCAATTTTACTGATTTCACCTTTGATTTTTAGGATTTCTAATTTGGCATTTAGTTGGCGATTTTTAATTTGCTCATTTTCTAGAATTTGATACAGCTTCTGAAAAAAAATTTCCAAAAGGTGCTTTATGGCCAATTGAAAGGGCTTTTGGATCATATGTGCTATTGCAGTTCTGATTCTCTCCCCTCCTCACACCATTCCATGTTCTGTGGACCAGAAATTTATGTTATTTTTTAATTATGATTTTGTTAATTCCTAATAATTCCCTCTGTCCCAAATGGACTCTCCTTTAGTGGAGATTATCAAACAATGGCTGGATGACCACTTTTCAGGGTATATAAGAAAGGGAATCCTTTTTGAGGTGGAGGTGCAAGGCTTCTAGAAGTCCTTCATCAGTAAAATTCTGTGATCTTGAGACCCAGAATCATCAGTCAAAGATTAAATTCTTTAAAAAATATATTTTGTTAAGAGAAACCATAAATTGTGCAGAGTTCACAAGCCTGGCATACTGTTTCTAAAAATGCCTCTTTAAGTATAGAGAGAGTGTTTTTCTAGGGATGTTAACTTCAATTATTTCTGTGAGGCAGGTAGAGATGGTACCACCATTCTTTTCTCACCTATCAGGGAGTCCCAGATAAGCCACTGAGTGCCTTTTTGATAGCAGGGACCATTTTATTCTTTCTTTTTTTTTTTTTGGTAGCACTAGCACTTAGCCTAGTGCCTGGCTCAATGAAAGCACTTAATATAGATTTGTTGGTTAAAGAATGTATAAACAGAGAATGTTGGACCAAAGTCAATATCCTGAGTTTTTCCTATCAGACCATGTATGTGCTATGAGTTCTCCTGGCTCTGTTGCAAATTCTGACCTCTGGCTATCATTCTGCCCTCAGTGTGTACCAAGGGTCAGGTGATCAGTGGCCAGTACCGGATGCTTGCAAAACATGGTGGGTATGTGTGGCTGGAAACCCAAGGGACTGTCATTTACAACACACGAAACCTACAACCCCAGTGCATCATCTGCGTCAACTATGTCCTGAGGTGAGTTCTTCTAAAACTCCTCTGAGTGGACCTGAGAACCTAAAGATGGGCTCATGGCATTCTTAAATTTTGAGAAACTCAGAATACTTAAAACACATTAAGTCCCACAACAAGGATGGACCTTTCTTATAATCAGCACCCAAAAACATTCATGCCAAATTAATAATTCCAGACTTAATTTCCACAGTCTCTCTTCCCATCCCCACCTTATTTTTCTTACACTGTGTATTGTCTGTGACACAGGGTGGAGAGGAAGTTGAGAGAGAGGAATGGGAGCTGCTTTCTGGGAAAGGGAAGATGGAAATTCCTTAGCTTATATCTTTAGCATCTGAGGAGGCAGTACCAGGAAAACATACCGTCCCCAAAAGCTACTTCTGAAATTCCGGTGCCAAAAAACTTCAGGCTACAGCCTCTGAATGGACCATGATAAAAAGCAGCCTTCTGAGTGGGCTTGTGTTTGGAGGATGTTATAATCACCTCTATCACTAGTTGTAGACTTGAGTTATACAGTGCTTTGAAGAATCCAGATAAATAGGTTCTGTTCTCACCCTTTCTGCTTACTGAGGATATCCTAAGGCAGAATAGTCAGGAGCTCTGCTGTCTAGGGGCAGCCACACACTTGAACTTTTCTTGTAAGAAAACATACATGAAGGATCTGTGATTTGGAGTGATATGGGAATTCCTGCAACCACCATAGATTTTAACCTTTATAACTTAGATAAAATCTTAGGAAGTCTAAGACTCACAGAGATTAAATGATTTTCAGATGACTACACACTAAATGTCCCAAGCAAGATTTGAATCCAAGCCTTCCTGATATCACCTATGCCATGCTGCTTCTGTAAAATGGGACTTGAAGTCTCTTTTTCATTTTATTAGTGAAATTGAGAAGAATGATGTGGTGTTCTCCATGGACCAGACTGAGTCCTTGTTCAAGCCCCATCTGATGGCCATGAACAATATCTTTGACACTGAAATTCCTGTGTCGGAGAAGAGTAACTTCCTCTTTGCCAAGCTCAAGGAGGAGCCTGAAGAACTGGCCCAACTGGCACCCACACCTGGAGACGCCATCATTTCTCTGGACTTTGGTCAGTACCTCCTGCCTGTACAGGAAACCCAGAAGACCTTGAGTAAGGGTAGCTTTCATTTTGTCTGGGTCAACTTGAACTTGCTTCTCTCTTTTCTTAATTGACATTTTTCTTTGACATCTCTTTTTTTGTTACATCATCTTAATTTCCCAATATATTCTTCCACTCTTCTCCACCCCGGGAACCATCCCTTATTTAATTTTTCTTAAACCCTAGCCTTCCATCTTAGAACCAGTACTATGGATTATTTCTAAGGTCAAACGGTGTTGAGGGCTAGGCAAAAAAAGGTTAAGTGGCTTGCCCAGGGTCATACAACTAGGAAGGGTCTGAGGTCAGATTAGAACCCAGAAACTTCTATCTCTATCAGCTTCTCTATCCACTGAGCCACCTAGCTACCCCCAATCCTTTATTTAAAAGAAAAATGATTTATAGGGGGGAAAAGGGAGAAAATAAGAAAATGGCTCAACAAAATTAACCAATGCATTAATCAAGCTTGATAGTACCCTATATTCTGCTTCCATAATCCTACAGCTCTGAATAAAGGGTTAGGGTTAGAGATACATTATCATAGCTTTTCTATAAAGCCAACCCTAGCCATTATAATTTCAGTGTTCAGTTTTGATTTCTGGTGTCATTCTTTCCATTTATATTGTTCTGCTTTGTGTGTGTGTGTGTGTGTGTGTGTGTGTGTGTGTGTGTGTGCACGCGTGTGTGTGCATATGTGTGTATGTGTGTGTTTTCTTGCTTTGGCTTTATTTACCTTGCATCAGTTCATATAAATCTTCTCATACTGATCATTTCTTACAGTATAGTCATATTCTACCACACTCTCTTTTATACCACTTCACCCTCATTTCTAATTGTTCTTTAAAGGAGAGGAATACCTAAAGAGAGGTCTCTATATAAAGGAATCAAGAATATTTCTTTTTGTGTGCCTCTATCAGTAGATCTGTCTGTCTGTCTCTTACACACACACACACACACACACACACACACACACACACACACACACACATTGTCTAAGGGAACCCCACAGCAACCCTCAACCTGTCCACATAGCTTCTTGCCTCCTTTCCTGTGTGGTCTGAGATTGATATTTTTTTCCCCTTTCCTGTGCATATTCATGCTCAAGATAAGTTAAGTTGGAGTAAACCTACCCTGACTGTTGCCCATCATCTCTACAGGAAACCAGAGCTTTGAAGAGTCATCTACTTACAACAAAGCCCTTCTGACCCCAAGCCAGCCATGGCCTGGAGACATGAAAAACCACAGTTGCCAGAGTGAAGCCTCATTCACTGTACCCCAGATGGCACCGCCCGGCAGCACCACCCCCAGTGCCACCAGCAACAGTAGCTGCTCCACGGTATGGGCAATTGAAACCAGAAGTTATTGGGCAAGCAACCAAGCTCAAAATGGGGAAAGAAGAGATTGAAGCCTCTCTTTATTCCATGATCTTTCCTCCTAGAACAGCCCCTCAGGTTGTTTATTAAGTAATTTCGTTCTATACACATGGACTAAGCTACTGCTTTTTACAGGGAGATTGCTAGCCTTTAGGAGACAAAGACAGTTTAGAAAAAGCCAGCCCTGCCTTCATGGGGCTGACAGTTTAATACAGTAAGTAACTGTAATACACAATGGAATGTGCTAAGGGAGTAACAGACACTAATAACTACTTAAGAAGTCTGAGGAGGGAGAAGTTACTTCTAGTTAGTGGAGGACCAGGGAGGACCTCTTGAAAAAAGGGTTTGTTCTTAAGAGGGCAAATGCTTGGACCCCAATCATTATAATTAACCTCTTGCTTAGGAAGAACTTATTGAGAAATCTCCAGATTATTCATTTGTTGTTCAGGCGTTTCAGTCACGTCCAACTCTTTGTTGACCCCATTTGAAGTTTTTTTAGCAGAGAAACTGGAGTGGTTTTCCATTTCCTTTTCCAGATCATTTTACTGATGAGGAAACTTAGGCAAACAGGGTGAAGTGACTTGCTCAGGGTCACATAGTTGGGAAGAGTCTGAGGCTATATTTGAACCTGGGAAGATAAATCTTCCTGACTTTTAGGACCATTGCTCACACTGTATCATAAATGTTTTAACAAGAACCACAGCAATGCTCTTATTAGGAGTAATTTCAGTTGACAGGAGTCTTTGTTTTCTCTTTGCTTAATATTGACATAAATTGGAAAAATCCAGACCAATTGGCAGCCCTTACACAAATCTCTGCCTCAATCTACAAGGATAGATTGATTATGCAGTGTGTACCTACTCTTTCTAAGACTAAATGGGAGAGACAAGATGGGTCCTACCTTATTACAATGACAGGGGGACAATAGGGCTCATGCACATGAAATAATGAGAAAGACATATAAACTGGTGTAGGACATGATGTGTGTAGATGATGAACAGGCCTGGCATTGAGTTTTTCCGACCACCACAGTGTAAGATCCTTCGTGCAATAGTCAGAGAAGCTGACCATCTCTTAAATAATCAATCCTCTTTCCTGTCTTCTGCTTTCCTATCCTTCTATAGCCAAGCAGCCCAGGAGATTATTACAGCTCTCTGGATGAAAATCTTAAGATGGAAATGATAGAGAAGCTGTTTGCTATGGACACTGAATCCAAGAACCAATGCAACACCCAGGTGAGTGACCAGAGAGAAATTCTCATCTTCAACAGAAGCCTTGTGAATCTCTGACACCCTGAAGTTCTTAAAGCAGGAGAATGACTTGATGAAAGCGTGCCCTCCCTGGTCAGAACCCTCATCACTTTTTACCTGGGGACTTTTATAATCATCTCTTAAATGGGCTTCCAGTCTCTTTTCTCTAATCCACAGCTAGAATAATCTTAGCTAGAATAATCCATGTCCACACCTGAGATTTCTGCTTAGAGATCTGGGTGCTTCCCTCTAGAATGGAATACAAACCCCTTCTCATCCTCTTCAAAGACATTTATAACTTGACTTCAGACTACCTTTTCAGCTTCATTTCACATCCCCCCGCCCCTTCCTATAGTCTATATTCCCCTCGTTGTTCCCTGATCTGACTCTGCTCAATCCTTTTCATCATGGAGAGGCTGAAGCTACCCCAGCACTAGAAAAGATTCTCACCCTCATCCCTCCCCTTGACATCTCCCCCTCTTGAAATCCTTCTATTCCTTTAAGGTCCAGTTTGGGCACCACTTTCTCCATGAGGTCTTCCCTGATTCCCACCTCTAGCAAAAAGTTATCTAATCAAAGGATCATAGATTTAGAATTGGAAGGGAAGGATAAGGGAAGAGAATATATGATTATAGAGCACCTATTATGTTCCAGGCAGTGATGAGCACTTTTACAAATATTATCTTATTTGAGCCCCATAACAACCATGTGAGGTAGGTATAGTTATTATTCTCATTTTATAGTTGAGGAAACTGAGGGAAGCAGAAGTTAAGTGACTTGTCCAGGGTCATACATCTATTTCTCTGAAATGGGATTTGAGTTGAGGTCTTCCTGACTCCAAGCCCAATATTCTAACCATTGAGTGTATAATTCTTGCCAAGAAAAAGAGAATGGAGGAAGTCAGAGATTATCTGGAAATACATTAGTACATTAGTACTAATGAGTACAGAGAGCTAAACCTCTATCAAAATGTTTGGAATTTTCCCAACTGGGGACTCTGATGTACTCTAGTATTAATGAGTATTGAGTATTGAGCTGAGGTCTTCCTGACTCCAAGCCCAATACTCTACATTGAGTCACCTGGATACCTCCCTCTTTGAACTTCTCTAATTATTAATTCTACTTAGGAAATTAATAATTTTCTAAATAAGCTTCCATCCTAGACTTTAAGTTTCTTGAGGACTAGTATTATATCCTTTTCCACCTTCAAACCATCATCCCTAGCACTAACACACTGGTCTGCATTTATTGAATAGGTGCCTATCAATCTATTAACAAGTATTTATTAAGTTCTTACTATTGTAAGATTAAAAATTAATATCCAATAACTACAAGTATTATATTTTATAAGATTTATTAATAATCCCTTGAAGTACAGGAAAGTAAAAGCCATGGGTAAAGAGCAGCTTCCCAGACTGAGAAAGCAGGGAAAAGAGAGAGAGGGCAGAGTTACAGAAACTTTTATCTACAAAACATAAGGACGTAAGGTGAGGATGAAAGTAGGATTCTGGGAAATGAAGTCCAGGGGTACAAAATTCTGATTACACACAATGTAACCAGCACTGTGCTAGGATCTGGAAATACAAATCTTAGCAGAAATAAAAATATTCCCTGCCCTCGAGGAACTCACATTCTAACGAGGGAAGACAACATATATGAGGAAAACTGAAAAGCTTGGGGTAAGGATGGTACCCAAAAATGTTTGCTGTCATACTGAACATCAGGACGATTACCTTGGTGGTGGTGGTGTACAGGATAGATCAGAGTGGGGAGCCTAGAGAGAAGGAGACCATAAAAGCAGATGTTGCCATAGTCCAGGCAGATGATGAGGGCCTCATCTAGGATGGTGAGAGAGAATGAAACTAGGGCTCCTTCAGATTCTTGACTTCTTCTCCTTATTTCTACATAGACGGACTTCAATGAGCTGGACCTGGAGACACTGGCTCCTTATATCCCCATGGATGGAGAAGATTTCCAACTGAGCCCCATCTGCCAAGAGGAGCGCCCCCAACTGGAGAATACACAGCCGAGCCCTCAGCCTAATTTCAGTACCATGAGCAGCATCTTCCAGCCTCTGGCTCCAACATCCTCCCAAAGCCCCTTCATGCTGGACAAGTACCAACAGCAGATGGAAAGCAAGAAGTCAGATGTGGATCCCCAGCCAATGTCATTTATATTCTTTGATGGTGGGAGCAAGATGACCCTCCCCCCATGTTATGGGCCTGCCAGTACCCCGCTGTCCTCCATGGGAGGGAGGTCCAATACTCAGTGGCCCCCTGACCCACCGTTAGAGTATGGACCCATAAAGTGGACACTGGCAGATCAGTATGCCAAATCCTTAAGGAGATCTCCCTCGGGGCCCCCTCTGCCACCACCCAACATCTCAATGTATAAAAAAAGGTAAAATGTTATTGCTATTATAGAGACCTAATGCAAAGAAAACTATTCAGGAATGACTTTATATGCAGAATAAGTGACCAGCTCTGTAGGAAAGATTTCCAGATCATTGTGAAAGTCACTTGGTTGCCCAAAAGCATCCTTCCACTTTCTCTGTGACAGCTTCTTGGTAGAGGATGCCTGAAGTCCATTGAAATATCAGGAAGATAGTGGTATGCAGGATATATCAGAGTGGGGAGTCTAGAGAGAAGGAGACTATAAAAGCAGATTTTTCTTTTAGTTCCACAGCCTGAGATCAGACTTAAAATGCAAACGTCCCAGGGAAAGGGAGGACAATGACTTTTAGTCACCCCAAAGCATCAAAAACTGACCTTTTCTAAAAACAAGTTGTGTTTTTTTTTCTTCTAAGAATATGAGAGGAGGGAGGAGGAAAGGTGAGAACATGAAAACCCTATTTATGTGAAATGAGAAATACAGAAGGAATGCCAGGAGTGGGCAGAAGGCTCATTGAAAGGAGTGGCTAGGTCCCCAGAAGATAAACATTGTGCTTGAGACCAGCCTGAACACTAATGACAATAATATGTAATATAATATAAATACATTTGTGGAGTTATTCGTAATTTTCAAACGTCTTTTTGCAGCTTCATGTGTAAATAAGGAAATAGGCAAAGCTTGTCTTTAGTGACTCCAATCTCCATTTTCGGTGTCCCTCTCCCCCCCCTTTTGGTATCTCACATTAGAACCTAGTGTTCCCATGCTATCCCCAAGCAACTTGAGGCTCCTGCTATGATGGCATCTCATAAACATTTTGGTTCAATTTTAATTTATATATATGCATATATATATATAATTACAGTTATGTAGCATTTATAAACCTCAAAGATATAGATACATATTACCTGTCATCATTGTTGTTATTATTTTCAGAGGTATTTGAGCTTTAAAGAGGACACTTTTAGCCCAGTTCTTATTGGTGGCACTTCAGGCACAATGCAAAGTGAGAAGAATATCATTGTCAGGCAGCATGAGAGAGAGGAGGAACTTCCCACCTACCCTCGTATTTTACCACCTCAACAACTCTGCTTGTACTTGGGTTGATCCAACAATTCACAACTAGTGCAGACTTAGAGAAGTAAAGGGTACCACAGGTAAAAGGTTCAGCAGAATCCCTCAGGTTTTGTTTTTTCTAGTCTTACCGGAAGTATCCTGAAGGGCTCAGATAAGAGAAAGAACATTATATGTAATGAGTCAAAGTCCTACTTATTCCATTCCAAAGCTTAGTATGCCTGCTCTTTTAGTATTATAAAATCATAAATTTTTAGAATTTAGAATTTAGAATTAGAGGGATCTTTGAGATCCCCTGGTTCAGTCCCCCAATTTGACAGATGTGTTGACTGAAGCCAAAAGAGTTCAATGAATTTCCTACTACTTTTTAGTGTCAGAATCAGAACTAAAACCCAAGCCTTCTGCTTACCTGTTTAGCTAAAGGGTTGCTTTGTCCCTTTTTGCCCCTGACAGTTTGGTGAAGGGATTGGGGCCACGAGGTCCAGATAAGATGAATCCAGCCGTGATTGCCCTCTCCAATAAGCTGAAGATGAAACGGCAACTGGAGTATGAAGAACAAAACTTTCAGGACATGAGTGGGGTAAGTTTGCCACAAATTTGGTTATGGCAGAAGGTATGTGTGTGTGTGTGTATGCAAATGCATGAACACATGCCATTATGTGTGTGTATGTCTATATATATATATATATATATATATATATATATATATATATATCTGCATCTATGTCTGTGTGTATATCTGTCTGAATCTGTGTCTATGTCAGTGTGTATATCTGTGTCTGAACCTCTGTCTATGTCTTTCCATATAGCTGTATCTGAATCTATATATGTGTATAACTGAATTTATGTCTATGTGTATATATCCATCTTTTTGTATATCTATGCCTGGGTTTAAGTAACTCCTAGAAGAAACAAGGAAATGTGCCCCTCCTTCATTTTGTTGGAGAGGACTATGGTTTTGGAATGTTGTATGTGATATTAAATGTGGTCAGTCATTGTGTAGGTTGGTTGGCTTAACTTTTTCTTATATGGGGTGATTCATTACAGTAGGGCTAGGTGGTAGATAGAATACAGTGATATATAAAGAACCTGAAATGGCTGAAGTAAAACTAAAAAAGTAAAACTAAAAAAAATCTAAAATTTATAAAAATTTAAAAAAAGGAAGTAACTCCCTTCTGTATTTCTGTTTTCTCCTCACTTGCTCAGCACAGGGTAAGGTATTTGGCAAATGCTTAATTTGATTTATAAATACTCTAATAAGGGAAATTTTACCTAGTGGCATTCTCTACTGAGGTCCCCATCAGTGATCATATTAGCACTGTGGAGGAGAGGAGAAAAGGAGGGAAGGAATTGATGCCTGATTTCTCCCAGGTTGAGCAGGGACTGTCCCATAAGTCCATCTGGGCAGAAGGGGAAAAGAAAGGAAAGATGGTTCATGTGAATGGACTCCATTACCCTTAAGTTGTTAAGTCTTCCATGCTGGTACAACCAATATCTTTCTGTGGAGAGTAGAGGACATGTTGTCTAACTCATCTTATGACTTTGGTTGCCCTCAGGGTTAATGTGTCCTTAATTTAGATCCCAATGATAGCTAATGATCTAATGGAGCTATCTCTTTATCCATGGAGAACTTCTCTGAGATTCCCTTGGCTAAAACATGTTTTTTTCTGCTCTCTTTATTCCTAAGGGAAATTTGCCTGGCAATAATGCTCCTCATCTCATGTGGAAAAGGATGAAAAGTCTTAAAGGTGGAAATTGCTCCTTAATGCCAGAGAAATCCTTGAGTCTGAGTGTCCTCAATGGTGAGTAGCCTGGACTTAAGTCATCCCCAATATGTTCTGACAGAAAGAGAACTTGATGGAACCAGGCGACATGGCTCTGCTCCCATAGATGTCAGATGTTGGTGAGCCATTAGATCTTAGTTTCCTCATCAGCCAGGCATGAGGGTATTTTACTTGCCCTGCCTTCCTAATCAATCTTCCATTGGCATCTAGCTATACACACAGACATAGATACCAATACAGATACAGACACAGATACAGACACAGATATACGCACAGACATAGATACAGATACAGACACACACACACAGTTGTAAACATATTTGCTTTTTTCTGGTCCATTTTTAATTAAAGCTAATTTCATTGAGTAACATGAAATTAAAACAGCACAGGGAAGGGAGGCTCTTTCCTATCAGCTGGCCGCTCCACCAGGGCCAACTCTTAAGGAAACCAGACCCTCTCCCCAGAGCCAAGCCAGCATCAGGGCAGTCAAATGGACTTCAAGCCCATCCATGTGGGAGGCTCCATAGGTACCCTGTAGCATGAGAGGATTATAGAATATTAATGTCTAACAAAATGTAAAGCATTGTTATTATTCATAATATTTATGACTTTTGAAAAGTAAGGTAGATCTGGTCAAATGTTCTGATGTCCTCCTTCAGGCTGACCTCCAAATAGTCTACTTAACCCAGCCGAGCCAAGGTCTATCCTACTAACTTCTGCAGTCCTGCCCCACCACAACTGTTGTCTACTTGAGAAGTTTGTACATCATCCTAATTCGACCTCTAAAGTCTCTTCTGAAGGGTTATAAATTGCCATTCTTGGCTTCTACCAGATATAAAAAAAGCTATGGATACAAAGTCAGGTTCAAATCTTGCATTTTCCAAGTGATCTTGGGGAAATCATGTTACCTTTCATTTAATCTAATATGATGGGGATTAACAATGGATAGGATACTAGATCTGGAGTGAGGAAGACTTGGGTTCAAATCCTGCCTCTGACACACCAACTCTATGTATGATCCCAGGCAAGATACTTAAACTCTCTTAGACTCAATTCTCCCATCAGTAAAATGAGTATAACAATACACAACTCTCAGAGTTGTGAGGATAAAATGAGAGAATATTTGTAAAGTGCTTTGCAAACCTTAAAGAACTATATAAATGCCAATATGTATGGTTGCTATTTTATCTCTATTTTCCTTTTAGTTCCTATGATTCTATCTCCACATGGGGATTCTAGGCACCTTCTCCCCAATAAGATATAGAAAGTAGAACCTGACAAAAGAGCCCCCTACTAAAAAACAATTAGAAGGAACAATGGAATCTTCCCTATAAACTTTCAGGTTTAATGAATTCTTTGAGAAGCCTCTAAGGTGCAGAGTGTACCCTGAGAGGTCAGACTTTTGAAACAATGATCTCTTTCACATTCCCTCCTTTCATTAGACTATAATACCTTAGTGATCAATCTAAAAAGGAAAGGTGCTTACAATGAGTTAACAGTTCTGGCCCCCTACCCCAAGGCTTGAACAATGTCTATATCCTACCAGCCGTAACATACTCACTCTCAAACATTTTTTTTTTCAGATGAGTTTATCCATAACCCAGCACTGGGAATGAGCCAGCCTCTAAGTCACCTGCCAGCCCCACAACCACCTTCTTCTGTGGGTCCTGGGGAGAATCCAAAAGTGGTCTATCCTCCCCAGTTTTATGCTCCTGCATATCAGGATTACAACCCACCACTGGTTCACAAGTTGTCAGGTGAGTGGCATCCAATCATCCCAGGTCCATCCATGGAGTTCAACCATAGAAAGGTATGCAGAGAGAACCAGGGAAAGACTACAATGCATCATACATAGTCACTCTTCAATAAATATTGGTTGAGAATATGTGTAAAGAGCACTAGGCTTGGTATCACAAGAGATGGAGTCCTATCTCTGAGCAAGTTACTCAACATGTCTAGAGTTTCTTCATCGATAACTTGGGGATCATAACCTGAATTTGGGCAAGTCACCAAACCTTATTTGCCTAGCCCTTGTCACTCTTCTGTCTTGGAATTCATATGAGCTTGGGTTTTTTCTAATTCCATAAGCTTTATTTAATTATAGCTTCTATCTTCACTTTTCTTTCAGAAAAATAAAAAGCAAAACTCCCCAACCAAAACTCCATCTAATAAGTGAGTGCTCCAAACATTGTCAGACATTTAGTATTTTAAAACACTTCCTTCGTATCATCTTTTCCCATTCATTTTGCAAGTTGGTCTACATTTAATATGTTATACCAAGCATGCTATTTGGAGCTCGCCTTGCTGTTTTGAGGGTTTTTATAAAGTATATTACAGACTTCACATTTTTTCTAAACCTCAGATATTATTATTTGATTTGTGGACAAAAATAGAAAGTAACAACTTAGAAAAACGCCATTCACTTTGCTGCTATTTTCCTTAAGGGCAAGTACTGTTAAAAAAAAAAAAACAGATAAAATTTCCCTTTGGGTGCCCAGCAGAGAGCTGGTCCTATAGGCAGTATTGAATAAAACTTTCTGGAACAAATGAATAAATATTCTCAGAGTCCCTAGCATGAAGAGGGTTTCATACATAGCACCACTTTATAACCAGAGCCTTCTGTGACTTCCTGTACATGAGCTCTGAGATAAAACTGATCAAAAAGCTAATGGGATCTGAGGTTACATGAAGGGAAGTCTAGTATTCAGACCACAGAAAGTAAGAGCTCCTCTTGTCAAAGCATGTCTGTGGAATCTTATTTTCAGCAAAGCGCTGTGTTTTAAGGACATTAAGAAACTAGACTGAACATATCCTGAAAAGGACAAGCTAGGATGGTCAGGATTCTGGAAGCCCTGGCAGATGATTAGTTAAAAGCATAGAAAGAACTTTGGGTGAAGAGCCAAGAGTCTCAACTTATAGTCCCAGAAGAGAGTAGTCGTATGATCTTGGGTGAACTCCCTCATGTCTTTGGGTTTCTCCTAGGAAATGAGGGTCTTGAGTAAGATGCTCTCTAAGGTCACTGGCTTTCTTGCTATTTATCAAACAAGTCACTCCATCTCCTTGCTCTGTGCTTTTTTAATCTGAGCATTCTCAAGCAAAATGGTGACTGGACTAAAATTCTTTTAAACATCCCTGATGCCAAGAATGTTCTCTGACCTCCTCTTCCTCCTCGTTGCCTCAGTTTGAGCTCAAATACCACCTTTTTCAGGAGACCTTCTCCTCCTGCTGGTGTCTTTGCTCATCCTGTGTCCCAGCTTGCATAGACAAGATTGTATACAAAGCTTGGATACATAGTTATTTGCATGTTGTTTCCCCTGTTAAAATAGGAGCTCTTTGAGAAAAGGGACCCTATTTTTGCCTTCTAACTATCACTGCCAGGTAGCTGCTGTATCATTTTATGATTGAGGAAACTGAGGCAAACAGTGGAAAAAAGTGACTTGCTGGGGGACAGCTAGGTCACTCAGTGGATTGAGAGAGATGGGAGGTTCAAGATTCAAATCTAGCTTCAGCTATGTCTCAATGCATGACCCTGGGTAAGTCACTAAACCCCAACTGCCCAGCCCTTAATATTCTTCTGCCTTGGAACGAATATACAGAATTGATTCTAAGATGGAAGGTAAGATTTTTTTTTAAGGGCTTACCCAGGATCCCATAACTAATGTGTCCAAGGCTGGATTTGAATTCAGGTCTTCCTTACTCTAGGCCCAATTCTCTATAGACATAACAAGAACCTGGAACATGTGAGAGGGGTGTACCCCAAAAGCCACATTTATTCTTTTATACCCTGAAAGCAGGCACTCTAAACTTGTTGAATTGTATTATTTTTTAAAATAATTTTAAAAATTAAAATTTTAAATAATTTTAAATTTTAAAATAATTTTTAAAAGGGTTAAAAAACCCTTACCTTCCATCTTAAAATCAATATTGTATATTGATTCCAGACCAAAGAGTGGTAAGGTTTAGGCAATGGGGATTAAGTGACTTTCCTAAGGTCACATAGCTAGGCAGTATCTGAGGCCAAATTTGAACCCAGGACCTCCCTTAACTCTCATTCCACCAAGCCACCTAGCTGCCCCCTCAAGTCGCATTCTTTATTCACTCAAACTGGAACCTCCAACCAGATGCTCTCAAAAATGAGAATGCTTCCAGGGCCAAGTTGCCAAAGGATGGGATTATCAGACTGCTGATCAATGAAAAAGGCAATTCAGAAGCAGGGATTGAGGGATGGGGACTCAGGGAGGGACCAGCAATCAATCTGCTCCCTCTCTCTGGCAGTGAACAAGGGAAAAAAGCAAAGCCAGGAGCTCTGTAGACCATTTTCCCCCTTCCCAACCTGCCAGCCCTCAAGGGATGCAGCTGAAGTCCATCCAGCCTCCTCCTCTTGGAAGCCTTCCTGGCCAAAAAGAATAGTCTTTCCCTTTGCAGAACTCCAAGCCCTGAAACAGAACAGAACATAGAAGTAGTCTGGACCACTGTTGTTAAACTCAGATAGAAGAAACAGGGGCCCCTGTGGGCCACATATTAACTAAGAAAAACTCCTATGAGCATTCTCTCCATTCTATTGTACTTCTATTTATTTTGTTAAATATTTTGTTATTTTCTTTTTTATATTTTCTTTTCTATTATTTTTAAATCACTTTCTGGCAGTATGAGGGAGTATTTCCAACACCTCCAGTCTGGACCACTCATTCTGGCCTTTACTCAGATGGTATCTTATGACTCTTTCTTTCTCCTTTATTTGCTTTATCTTTATTTAGACTCAGTTCCTTGTGACAGAAGAGACCCGGTTTCCCACACACACACATCCCACACAACCCCTAGGACAGGACAAGGCAGAGAGACTGAGCTCTTTTAGCCAGGCCACAAAAGATGCTCTCTATCAGGAAATATAAAAATGGAGACTTGAATCCAGGACTTCAATCCCCAGAAGCCCTTGCTCTACTTCCCCAGAATGCTTTGTAATCTCACTGAATTCTCACCTGGGCTGAGAGCTCTGGACTCTATCTCCATGGGAGTTTGGGAGGGAACTAGCTCAGAAAAAGGAAAAAAAAGAGGACCTGAAGACAACAAGGATGAATGAGAGAACAGGGTCATGTCCTGAAGCCCAGACTGACTCCTTTAAGAGTGAGAAATGGTGATGTCCAGATATCCCAAGAAGGAAACACACACGCCCTCTCCTTATTGCTAAACCCAGGTGGCTCCTCTCTAATTACAACTCTTGAGAATAGGCACCCCATGCTCGTTGAATCCTATTTTTACCCACTCAGAAATGGACAAATTGAGCAGTTTCCTTTATCTAAGAGTTTGGTTTCCTTTTCTTTCAGGTATGACAAGTCGGCTGCTTGGTCCCTCGTTCGAACCCTATTTGCTGCCTGAACTGACCAGATATGACTGTGAGGTTAACGTCCCCGTCCCCGGCAGCTCCACGCTCCTGCAAGGGAGTGAATTGCTCAGAGCACTGGACCAGGCCACCTGAACCAGGGCCAAGCTGTAGCGCCCCTCCCTCAGCCAACACTCTTTCAACAGCTTCAGTTTCTAAGTCTATTTTTGCAACTAGATGATATTTCTAACACCAATACACTTTCTACAAGATGTACTCGGCAGGTTGAATCTGTCCATGTCACCAAACAGTGGCCTTTTACTCACTTTTATTATCCCTGTTTAAAAGAGAAATATATGTTTGTTTCAGCTACTGTATTTTTCTCTCTCTTTCAATGAAAATGTTTAAAAAGTTGATATGATCTTACTTCCATGTCCCCTCTTGCTTCTAATTTATAGTCGCCCTGGATTTTTCTGCAATATCCCTACTAACGAGCTGTGGTGTGTGTTTGTGCCTCTGTAGAGAAAATACTTTGGCTCCATTTTTACTGCAAAGGATTATTTTGTGTCGTTGCCAAAGAAAAGTGAATCAAAAAAGAATCATGGCTCCTTCAATCCTCCCTCCTTCCTAGCACTAATGACCATATTGTAAATGTAATGTGTTTTTTTTTTTTAAGCTGACTATTCTCATTATGATACCGTCTGTCGGAAACAGAAATGTGAAGAGTGAGCACCAATGTTTGTGGTTCTCTGTGAAAGTGGCACATTGTAGGCTTTTGTTTTGGGGGGCTTTCTTCCATTCAGTGGGTTGGTGTTTTTATTATTGTTGTTATTATTATTATAATACAAAAGCATACCTGAGGTTTGTATTTTTTTTTCAAGAAAATTAATATCTGGGTTAAGTGTTTATCATATATATTGGTACTTTGTTATATCTAAAAACTTCAAAACCAGAATGGAGTCCTGCTCACAGATCACTTTACGAGCTTTTTTTTTTTTTTAAGCTGTTAATTTTGTTTATTCTGGTGTTGCTGACATTGCAGGATTGTACATATCTTTCCCATAGGCTGGCACTAACATTGCTTGCTAATTATCTCTCCTCCTCTGTTAGCTCTGTGTGTCTCCTATCTGCTGTCGGCCTGACTACAATTCAGTCAATGGGCAGCAGAATCATTACACTGAAGCATTAAAAGGCATATTTCCCTTATATTTTAAGTATGTATTATGTATGCATTATTATTATTGTTATTATTATTATTATTATTGCTGGGCCTGATGTCATGGGGTAAAAGGGTGGGGAGTGGGCTGAGGGAAAGCTGAGGGAGGTGGGTGGGGGTGATGCAAATTTTCTTAATCTTTGGGGGGGTTTATTGATGTTAATAGCCCTTCAAGTGCCTGGAGTGATGATTCGGATGACCTTCCACTAGAGGTATTAGGATACTCTCAGGGCTGCCATGAAAAATGGCTTTGATGGGAACTGAAAAAAAGAAGCAAGATGCAGAAACAAAGTTTGTTATATAGAGCAAGGGAGTAAGATTCAGAAATGAATTTTGTTGTATGAAGCAAGACAGCGTCCCAGGGTGACACCTTTGCATGAGTACAACCAAGTCGAGGGTCTAGACAAGGACTCAGAGAAGAATGGGAGCTTCCAACATGGCCCCAAAGAGCTTAGGCAGTCTGCAGTCAGCCTAAACTGGAAGGGAGGGCAAAGAGCAGCCCCATAGCAGCTAGGAAGAGGCAGAAAGGCTGTTGTTCCTGCTGATTTCCTCCCTGAAAACTGCCTACTCATTGGTGACTGGCCTGCCTGGCAGCATTCAACCCTCCTCTGTGTTCTCTAACTTGCACTGACTTGCACAGATAGGGAAGCACTGTACCTGAGTGCGTGTTCCAGGAACGCTCTAGTACACCATAGATGGGTGAGCTTACCTTTTTCGGTGTGAATACACTGAACATTTAGGAGCTTTTCTGTCATTGAAAACAAATATGAAAAAAAATCACAAGCCATGATTTGGTGAGCCTGGAAAGACCTATCCTAAAGAAAAACACAAGGGAAACTTAACTTTAAGAGGAGTCTATTTGTAAAGAGAGTAAACTTTTCCAGCATCCGTGGTGGATGGCTGGTACTTTGGGAAAGCAGCTTTGACAAACCTGCATGTGATGTGAGTATTTGAAGGGTTACTGACACATAAGCTCATGTTTTATTTCTGTCTTTGTTGCTTCCTCATAAAAGGGCATTTTTTTACCCTTGCAATTTTACTAAAAACACTCGGAGATCTATTCTATGCTTTATATTAACTTGACCTGTTGGCATAGTGACTTCATAAACTATGATATTGTTGACTTCTTACTGATGACATTATAAGTGTATGGGAACTTTAACTTTATAAGGAATTGTATTTTGCCACTGACACCTTATTAAAGTATACTGATCCTACCATTGTGGGTGGCTCTTGCTTCCTATGGATCTACCGGTTGGGTGTACCATTGTAAAATGAAGTATTTATTAAATTATTTCTGGAAATTAAGGTTTGCATTGATTCAACAAATTCAATTGGACCAAGATTTATTAAAGCACCTGCCATGCTCACAATATTATCCTAGGGATTGGGACAAAGATAATGAATGACTCAGTCCTTGAGAAGTTTATGATGTTTTTCCTGGGGGTCAACAATGTGCACACAAGTTAGTCTAAGCCAAGTCTAAATGAAATGGGGCAAACTATGTTAAAAAAGGAGAGAGTGCTAATGACTTGGAGAGATTGGGGAAAGTCTCCAAAGGAGACTTTGAAATAAGGTAGGGAGCTTACTAGGGAGAGGGGAGGAGGAGATAAATTCTTTAGAGACAACATATGACATAGTGGATAGTTAGTGAGTGGTAATAGCCTTCACTTGACCTGAAAACAAAGCCTTCTATACTTCCAAGGTAATCCAATGACCACACCTTTATGGAGTTTCTTTCCAGCCATAGAAGTCACATTCTCCATCATGGGAGGATCTATTAGAGCCTGGACCCTGCTGTCATGGGCTTCAGGAATACAAGATCACTTCCACCACACAATGAAGCATGGGAGAAAGACCTGAGACCTGAGTGAAGGATTTATATCTTCCAATGATCTAAAGCAGAAAGGTTTTCCCCACCCTAGACATCTGCATGTATTCAGTCAATTGTTCATATTAATTCAACAAACATTTTAAGTGTTGTAGGATTTAAATTAATATCCAACATTCCAAGAACTATATTTTATAAAGTATATTAATAATCACTTGAAGTCAAGGGAATAAAAGGAACTAGAAGTAAAAAAAAATAAAAATAAACCTAATTATCTAACAAAATTAAGGCACTGTGAGCTCTCACCTCAGGCCACCTCCACCAAACTTATCAGATCAAGAGAGAGTGAGAGGTGGAGCTACACAAAATTTATAACCTCCCTAAGTCAGCAAGTAATGTGAGAAGGAGAGCGGAGTGCTGGGAATCGTAGTTTTTAGGGTAACATTCTAATTACACAGTGATTACCATTAGAGTGAGACAAGTGATTTTATATACCTTTGCCTCACTAATAATCAATCCATGGGTAAGTCAAGCCATCACTCATCACAAAGTCATTGACCTTTGAAAACAAAGAATGAACAACTATTATACTACATAGAGGGTTGGCCTTGGAATCAGCATGATTTGAGTGATTCAGTGAATAAAGAGCTAATCCTAGGAGATGAGAGGTGCTGGGTTCAAATTTGACCTCAGACATTTCTTTCATGGGTGACCCTGGGCAAGTCACTTAACCCCTATTTCCTTGCCCTGACCTAGCCTTGGAACCAGTTCTTAGTATTGATTCTAAGATGGAAGGTAAGGGTTTTAAATTAAAAAAAAAAAAGAATTTTTCTCTGACATTAACTTAACCTCTCAGTGATCTAATTCCCTAAAACTTAAGTTACAGATGAATTGCTGATCTTCATGAGTAGAGGAAGTTCCAACATCAGACTATTCCCTTATACCAATGAAGTTAGAGGTCAGAACCAGAAAGAAAAAAAAATATAAGGCACCCTATACCTACCCAGTGTCTACACTAGGGAGAAAAGGTCAAAAATCAAATTGTTCCTATGCTCTCAAAGTTTACATTATTTATTGATGAACTAATGTTTACATTGTACTATAGGAATTATAAGAAGTCCCTTAAGGAACTCCCAGCCCAGATACAGTAGGGAGGAGACAATATTAATACATGAAACAATATAATAAACAATCTCTCTGAACCTGTCTCCTCACATATAAAAGGAAAGGACTGGATTAGATCCCTTCTGGCTTAACCTCCAGTGATCATGTATAATCAAATACTCCTTAAGAATGCGGACTTTAAAAACAATCTTTGCAGACCTAGAACCTAGAGCAGTGCCGTATATATATAGTAACCACATAAGTCTTTGTTGAATTGAATTAACTTACTAAAGAATGCTACAAACTCTAAATGTTAAGAATTTGAAGGTAGTGGGAAACAGTTTGAGCTGGAGTGATTGGGAAGACTTGGTGAAAAAGGGATTTGATTTGGGTTCTAAGGGGGGACTGGGTAGCACAGTGGATAGAGTGCCAGGTCTGGAGTCAGGAAGACCTGGGTTCAAATCTATTCTCAGACATTTACTAGCTGTGTAACCCTGGGCCAGTCACTTAACCCTATTTGTCTTAGTTCCCTCTATACAAAATGAGCTGGAGAAAGAAATGACACACCACTGTAGTATCTTTTCCAAGAAAACCCCAAAATGGGGTCATGAAGAGTCAAACATAACTGAAATGACTCAACAACAACAACTGAAGATGTGTAGGATTTGAGGGAGTTGGAAAAGAGGAAGGAGGACATAGAAGTGGGAATAAATGTGATGTAAGAGATGGGCGGTGAAGAGACTAATCTGGATAGAGCAAAAGGGAAGGATTCCATTTCCAATTGAATAGCCCAAAACTCTTTCCTCACTTCTTCCATTTTGCACTATATCTCTTCCCTTCTCCCTCAACACAGTAGATCATAGATTTAGAGTTGGAAGTGGCCCATGAGATTATTTTCTTCTATTTGTTCATTTTAAAGAAAAGAGAAACTTATGAGGTCAAAAGAAGAGAACAAATTTGTCCAAGATCACCCAGGCATAAAGTAGCAGGGCTGGGATCCAAGGCCAACATCTCCCATTCCAGATCTAGAGCTCCTTCTCCTCCACCTCCCTACATCTTGCCCTTTAGCTTTCCTTATTCCTGTTGACCATTGTGTTCATCCTTTATTCCCCACCAATCCTGCCATTCCTGGCAACATACTTTAGCCCATATACAACCTGTGAATTACAGATTTCAGGCCACCTTTTGGGAGCCCAGGTTTGATTTTCTTAGATTCACCTATAGCTTTAGAACCAACAGGGTTTTGAAAGGCTATTGGATCTAACTCCCTTATTATACAGATTAAAAAAAAAAAAAAACTAAGGCTGAGGCATTAAGTGTCTTGGCCAGAGTCATATAAGGAGGAAATATCTGACTCCAAACTTAGTACTCTATCTACTGCATCACCTGAGCGAAATTAGAACTTTGAATAGTACTAGAATAGGTACAAATCAGCATGTTTTGATGTAATTCCATTCTCAACATGTGGGATATCCTACCTTTGAACATTCAAAGAGTCACGAATGCTTGCAACATTTTCATTTGGCAAAAAACTAAGAGACTAGAATCTCCCCTTCCTTCCAGACATGGTGGTGAAATGGAGTAGAACAAAGCAAGTTCCCTGTTTTCACTTTGGTCCAGATCCTGGATAACACCTATTAGGATGAATTTTTTTTTTAAATCTTATATGTGGGGAGCAGTTGGGTGGCTCAGTGGATTGAGAGCCAGGACTAGAAATGGGAGGTCCTAGGTTCAACTTTGACCTCAGTCGCTTTCTAGCTATGTGATCTCATTGCCTACCTCTTGCCACAGAAATGTCCAGCACTGCTTCCCTATTTAAACCCAAAGACCTCCATTATGACTAAGGAAGAAAATAATCTATATTCTGCATCTAGCCAGCCCATCAGAAACACATTTATTACTGGATAAGCAGTTCTGGCCAGCAGAATCTTCCTACTAATCAAAAAGTCTTCCTGACTCAAGCAATTTGCAACTCACATTTTATGGTAATTGTGAAGCAAAAGATGAAGAAATCGCACAATAATGACAGAACAAAAATACAGTTATGGTTTTGAATTATTTGCTGAAGAGAACAATAAAATTGGGCAGGTCCTTGAGGAAGACTTCTCTTCTCCAAAAACTAAGCACACTTCCTCCCTTGAACTAGTCCAAGGTTCTGACTTCTCAAGAGTTAAAAGTAGTTATTCCCAAATTCTTATGTGATCGATTCAAAGAAGACAAGAGCAACCAAAGATACAATAAAACATCAATTCCTCATTTTTGCAACACAGGGGAAACCTTAGTGCTAGTTAGTATCAAAGGTAAGGGAGTGGCCTGGCCAATGGAGGAATGAAAGAAGCTGTTGAAATAGCATCTACAGGGTGGCCCTCCTGGCTCTCCTATGCCTCCTGGGTATGGGCAGAGCTGGGGCAGGGGGGGGGGGTATTTCTACTTCACTCTCTGTCATTACTAAAAGCCTAGGTAGATGAGGACTACAGCATTTAATAGGAGAGGAAAGGTCAGAAACATGGCTATAACCCTAGACACCTTCATTGGAATTGATGGAATAAAATGTCCAAATTCTAGCTGAGATCATTGACTGCTTTCATCACAGGACTATCTTCACTGCCATTAAGCCCTCCTGGCCCTAACATTGGACCCTGTCAAAAATATGAATAAGTAAAGTAACTTTTTCAAAGTCCCTGTTGGGAACCACCTAGAATTGGTGACTTCCCCCCACCATGACTTTCTCTATTCCTATTGCTACAGATCATCTGGGTCTCCTGAATCATGTCTTTGAATTGAGGCTTTGGGTAGTGGATAGAGTACTGTCTTTGAAATCAGGAAGACCTAGGTTTTAATCCTGCCTCTGAAACTTACTAGCTGTGTGACCCTGGGCAAGTCACTTAACCTCTGTCTGCCTCAATTTCTTCACCTATCAAATGAAGAGGTAAGACATAATGGTATTTTCAGTCCCTTTTAGCTCTAAGTTAGGGGTCTTGTGATTTTCTGTATAAATATTTCTCACTTTCTCCTCTCCTGATGCCTATAATATGGCCAAGGGAAAGCCCCTTTCCCCAGACACCTTTCCGTGAAAGATCATCTTTATGCTATGTTCCAGTCCCCTCCTCTTCCTTGTGTCCTACTTTTTATTCTTACCTGCTAGTGAGCTCTCTTGAGCCCTTATTCTATCATTATCACTCCTTTATCCTAGATATCTTCTTTTCATAATTTTTTTTATTTTATGGCACTCACAGATATCTGAATTTTCCTCAAAGTATCTTCCTCATCCTTGGACACTCCTTCCTCTACTGGTTGTATACCCCTCCCTTCCTCCTGCAACACATACCTCAACACATCAGCCTAAGAGAATATAGTCAATATATTTCTTTCTCTCTTCGTCCATTCCCAGACCTTCTGCCATCATCTCTCATCAACTTCTGTTAGCTTATATTTTACCTACAGCTTTCACCTACTGGCCTCCAGATCCTTCTCTCTCTCTCTCTCTCTGTCTCTCTCAACACATGGATCACAATCTTCTCCATCTGACATATTTAGACACTTTAATATTTACATGGATATCCCTTGGAACATCTCTTTGACACTCATGACCTACCTCTATGTTTGTCCTCAGCCACTCACAGCAGTGATCACACTTAGACCTCATCATTCCTCAAAAAATATCCCACCTCACAGATTCTGAACACTAAACTTCTCCTGTCTGATCACAAGCTCCTGCCCTTGCGGCTCTCCTGCCTCATTCTTCCTAAACCATTCTTCATCTTTACCATCTCTCCCTTCCCATTCTCCTCCAGCTCTGGCCTCCCCTTTCTCCCTTCATTGTCTAGATCTAGTCAGCTTTGTTGTTTCTTCCACTTTTAAATCACTTACCCCCAATCCCTACTCACCCTTCATCCCAGGTTCATTGTCAGCAACTACCTTTCCTGTGTCTATTCTCAAACAGCTGAACAGAGTTAAGGAACAATTTATGTTATCTAATCTCAACACTTTCCTCAATGCTGCCAATCAATCCTTTTTTCTCTTTTCTGATAAACTCTCAATCATGTTTCCTCAAGTTGCTGTTCTAAGCTTTCTCCTCTCTCTTCAATGCCCAAAGCCATTCTCAGTTTTCTCCCTCACAGGCAATGACTTTGTCTCCTACTTTATCAAGAAATTCAAGGCCATCCCTTTATGAACTTCCTCCTTTTCCTCCAGTACACTGCTCAAATCTCTTCTGTCTTCATCCATTCTCTTCTCTTTTGCTCTACTCTCTAAGAAATGCTTCTTCTTGACAAGGCTATTTTTGCTCTTATGCCTATCCATCCTTTTATGGCTCTTCTGGGAATTTTACCCATAGATGAGTCTCTCTCTTCCTCTTCTTCAAATTCTAGCTTCTTCTTCTACTTCTCTACTGCCAAAAAAAACCAAACAACTGTTCAGGTCACTTTCCTTCTTAAAACTAAAACAAAACAAAACAAAAAAACCTTTACTTAATTCTACCATCCCTCAAGCATCTCTCAAGTCAACAAATTTCAAGATTTATTAAGTACTTTCTGTGTTCAAAGCACTGTTCCAGAAACTAAGGACAATCCTTGCCCTCAAAAACCTAACATACTGCTGAGGGGCTGTTACTCAAGCTTAACATGCCATCTCCCACCTCCAAGCACTGGCACTCAAGAATATATAAAATAGCAGTAAGTGACAGAGCAAAGGTGGTGGGGGGAGGTGGCATGCTTAGGAAAATTTAAGAAGAGAGCACCAGGAAAGATTTCACAGAGCAGACCCCTAACAGAGGGAGAAGATTCTGAAAAGGCAAGATAAAAGTGCATTCTAACCAATCAATCATCAAGTATTTAAGGAGCCAATGAGT
Organism: Monodelphis domestica; assembly: GCF_027887165.1. NCBI lineage: Eukaryota > Metazoa > Chordata > Mammalia > Didelphimorphia > Didelphidae > Monodelphis > Monodelphis domestica. The sequence goes on along the minus strand of NC_077227.1, from coordinate 661,095,193 downwards.
TAGGCATTTTGGTAGGTACTGAATACATAATGACGAAAACAAAGGAGAATCTGACCTCAAAGCACTTACTGTCTATTGGGGGAAAATAACACATCCATTAATATCTACATATGTTCATATATATATACATACATACATGCATGCATGCATGCACACATGGGAAGAGTACTAAGACGGGACTAGTGATGGATTCTGAAAAAGTTTCATGTAGAAGTTATCACTTAAGCAGAAACTTAAAAGCAATGAGAGAGTCTAAGAAACAAAAATGAAATGAGAATCCCCTCCAGGTAAGAAGGAGAGCACGCAAATACAAAGACAGAAAAATTGGAATAGAGTGTTGTATCAGAGCATGGTCCTTTGACAGAAGAGTCAGAACTAATTAAGCTTCAAATGATTGCAGGGGAAATTTGCACCACTACCACCACCACCATCATCACCACCTTTGGTTGGTTGGTTTTATTTTGCAGCTACATTGGGTAAAATAGGAAGATCAAAGAAGAAAACTAGGATCTCTGCTCAGAGAGAATGGGTGATGGGACTCAATTGTTATTTTGCTTGTTTTCTTTGCAAAGAAGAGTCATCTTTGGTTTGGAAATGGCAAAAAGGGGAGTCAATATCCGAGAATCATAAGATAGTATAAGAGCACCTAGACGCCTGCCCCAATTGTACTACAGTATTGGCTACTGAAGTCAATGAAAAATGAGCTTGATGAAGCACTGCTAAGGATATTTGAAAAGTTGTGAAGAGGTGAAGAAGTCCTACAAAATTGGAGGACAAATACTCTGATTTGAAAAAGAAAAAGAAGAGTAGAGGGGGTTGGAAAAGTACAAGCCAATGAGCTTGACTTTTATTCCTGTCAAAAGGGATGAAGGGATGGTTAGTGAAAAATATAGAAAAGGAAACAGTGATTATAAAGAGCTAGCATAGCTTCATCAAGAACAGACCAAATCTAGAAAAGGAAACAGTGACTATAAAGAGCTAGCATAGCTTCATCAAGAACAGACCATTATTTCTTTTTTGATAGGGTTATTAGATGGGCAGATCAGGAAAATATTCTATATAATTTATTTAACCACCATGTGGTGTTGATAGATACTCAATGGTGAGTCCCACATTCACCTTGGTGGTTTGCGCATCCCCCTCGGAAGCAAAAATGCCAAGTGCTATGCTTTCTATAGTTGCTATAGGGTGTGAGCCCTCTACAGGGTGACAACACTCAGAATCTATGGGTGGGATGGGGCGCGAAAAGTGGATTTGTGAATATGCCCAAGCAGAACAAGCTCAAGTGCCAAACTGCCAAGTGAATAAATATAAATATATACAAAGTACTGAAATACAAGGTCATTTAGCACTCTCAGTTAAGGAGATGCAGATTCCAAAATGACATTAGTCTGTCAGGGTCAATGTGTGTCTGTGTCCAATTAGACCAATAGGAGCTCCGAAGGCTCTACTACAGGTAGGGC